>NC_091955.1:4735784-4945784 GCF_031021105.1 Erythrolamprus reginae | reverse complement strand
ATTCTGCTCTTCATTCTATTTTATTCTGTCCTATCCTATCATTCTATTCTATTTTATTCCACATTTATTCTATTCTATTCTATTCTATTCTATTCTTCTGTTCTATTCTATTGTTCTGTTCTGCATTCTATTTTATCCTGTCCTATCAATTCTACTCTATTTTATTCTGTATTTATTCTATTGTATTCTATTTTATTGGTATTCTATTCTGTATTCTATTCAATTCTGTATTCTATTCTATTCTAATAAATACTAAATAATAAAAAAATAATTTTGGCTTCCCGAGAGCCTCCTGGGGGATGTGGGAGGGCATTTTTACCCACCCCTGGCGCCAGGGAAGGCTTTGGAGCCTGGGGAGGATGAAACACAAGCCTACTGGGCCCACCAGAAGTTGGGAAACAGGCTGTTTCTGACCTCCAAGGGACCTCCGGGGGGGGGGAAGCTGTTTTTGTCCTCCCCAGGCATTGAATTACGGGTTCGGGCTCACGTGCCCACACTCTTTTGGCACCCGAGGGAAAAAAGGTTCACCATCACTGGTGTAGGGTCTCCTGGTGGAACAGGGTTGGATTAGAAGATGTCCAAGGCTGTCCAAGGCTCCTTCCAACACTGTGACTATTCTGCTATTAGCATAACATCCAGGTAAAGGGCAGCCGGACCATCCAAAAGCAAAGGCAATTCAAACTATTTCAGCCAGTTGACCTGACTTCTGACAATTTCAGTTTTATTTTGTTAAATTAACAGATGGTGTGTGTGTGTGGGAGTGTTCTTCGTTTGTCCAAATATGCTTGTTTGTCCCTGCACCATGAAGTGGCTTGTGGGAAACCAAAGCATTACATCAAATCGTCATTGGCTTAATTCAAAGCGCTTTTAATGGGAAAGCACTAGAAGAAATTAATTAGAAAATAGAGTTAATGCTGTACTAAAAGCCATTCAAGTTTATTTACTAGTTAGGAGAAAGCACAAATGTAAACATCAATAGCAGAATACAATAGAGTAGAGTAGAATATAGTAGAGTAGAGTAGAATAGAGTAGAGTAGAATAGAGTAGAGTAGAATAGAGTAGAGTAGAATACAGTAGAGTAGAATTGAGTAGAATAGAGTAGAGTAGAATACAGTAGAGTAGAGTAGAATAGAATGGAGTAGAATTGAGTAGAATAGAGTAGAGTAGAATAGAATACAGTAGAGTAGAATACAGTAGAGTAGAGTAGAGTAGAATTGAGTAGAATAGAGTAGAATAGAATAGAATACAGTAGAGTAGAATACAGTAGAGTAGAGTAGAATAGAATAGAGTAGAGTAGAATAGAATACAGTAGAGTAGAATTGAGTAGAATAGAGTAGAGTAGAATAGAATAGAGTACAGTACAGTAGAGTAGAGTAGAGTAAAGTAGAGTAGAATAGAATAGAATAGAATAGAATAGAAATTAGAATGGAATAGAATAGAATAGTGCTTGTGCTATCATTTTGATCACACCAATGAATTCTGCAGGTGGCCCCAGCAACGGGCTCTTAAATTCAACGTATAAGGAAATCCTGGATAAAGACGCCATGCTACTGTTTTGCATCACCGCTCAAGAAATTACTTGAGGCTAAGTCACCCAGCTTACATTTCTCAAACTCCAAAACAGTGAAATACGGCTACTTCCAACATACGTGAAAATGATTCGTGTGCCTCTCCTTTCCCCGTTTGCCATTTCGCACACCTATTCATTTTGACCGCAAGCGCATTAAACATGTAGGCATTTGCTGCTTAATTTTTTAAACCCAAGGAATCCTCCAGGAGAGGCCTCATAAATCAACAGAGATTTATTTACCCGAAAGCAGAGAAGGGCTGTTTGGTTCCTTCGCCTGTCTTTTTTGAAAAAATCCTTTTAATTCTTTTTTCTGTTTGAAAAAAAAGGTGGAGCCTAATTTTCTCTTCCAAAATTTTGAGCAATTAAATGGGTGGAAAAGGAAGAAAAAGGACCAGACCCAGACATTCTGAATTATAGTAAAACAGTTGTATATTCAGTGCAGTGATGAGTTGCTACTCCCTCGAGGGGGGAATGGATGCAGTGCAGATAGTAAGTTTAGCACTACTTATTGAATACTTAATAGTTTTTTAAATTGTCCTTCCTTCTCTAGTACCTGAGTATGATCCTTAATTACTTTTAAAATAGGAAATAGTTAAATAGTATTGTCGTGGTTAGCTCTGGCCCAGCTCCTGCCCCAAGGACTGTGGAGGTGGGGGAGACATCCACATGCTGCAGGCCTGTTTTGCTCCCAGTGGAATATGCTGATGAAGGCTCCTCTGACCAAGAAGACATGAGTGACAGGGAGGAGGAGAGTGGGGCAGACAGCTCAGAAGGAGATCAATTATCTAGCTCCTCCTTGGATTCAGAACAAGAGTTAATGATACAGCCACACATGCGGAGAGCGATGCATAGGCAACAACAACTGAGAGATTATTATCAAAGAAAATGAGGCCACCTGTGGTTGGGTGGGGCTGTTGTAATCAGTGAGGCTGCTGTAAAGAGCAGCGTGTGGTTTTGGCCATTGTGGAGGATTATCTGATCATTGTGTTTTCTGTCAGTCTTGCTGACTTCGACCTTGGTGTGTTGCTTTTTCCCCGCTTTGAAACTAAACCAGAGCAAAGTGTGTTTCACTTTGTGAAAGAAGAAGGACTGTGAATTGCCTCACAGCTGCAAGCTAAGTATCACAGAACTGATAAGGGACTTGTACCAATTACAAGTTTGTTTGGAGACGAGTGCTCTTTGCTATACAAAAAGAGGCCTTAGTTTAAGTGAATTTTCATTATAATGAACATTGTTTTGAATTTTCAAACGTGTGTGTGTCTGAAATTTGTATCTGTGAATTTTTGGGAGGATTCTACCAGAGAGCCCGACAGAACAAGTATGTCTTTACCCATAAACGTTTTAATCATTTTAATCATTCTCTAGAACTGAACTTTTATAGCAATGAAAGAAAATTGAGCTACTTGCCTAATCTGTTATCATACTGAACCTTGTGGGTTCACTACAAAACCTTAAAATGTGACTGTGCTCCTCAACAAACAATGTTGGCTATCATTTGTCCTTTTTGGGACTATTCAAATCATGTGACTTAATCAACTGAAAAAGAGTCCAAGCACCTATTTGAAAATTTATCTTGGTTGGTAAGCCACTCCCACCTAGTCAAGTGACCTTTAAGCCACCCCTGGTCACATGATTGTCAAGCCACTCCCACCTGGTCACAGGGCTGGCAAGCCACACCCACACAATAAGCCACATCCACAGTGTGGCAGTAAAAATTTTTGCAGTCTTCATTGATCCAGTGGTGGGATTCCAAATCTTTTCCCTTTCATTTGGCGGGGCCCAGGGAAAGAGCCTTCTCTGTGGTGGCCCCGACCGTCTGGAACCAACTCCCCCCAGAGATTAGAATTGCCCCAACCCTCCTTGCCTTTCGTAAGCTCCTAAAAACCCATCTCTGCCGTCAGGCATGGGGGAACTGAGATATTCTTTCCCCCTAGGCCTTTACAATTTATGCATGATATGTTTATTTGTTTGTATGTATGTTTGGTTTTACAAATAAGGGGTTTTTAAAGATATTTTTTAGGATTGGATTTACATGCTGTTTTTGTTGCTGTTGTTAGCCGCCCCGAGTCTGCAGAGAGGGGCGGCATACAAATCCAATAAATAATCATAATAATTTCTCCAAACTAGTCAAAATCTCTGCTATCGGTTCGCCCAAACCAGTTCGAACCGGCTGAGTGATGATTAAAGAAAAGACTGCATTCCTACAATTGGTTAAGGGTGCACCTGTGTTTCTGTGCAGGGAGAGCTCTGTTTTTAGGGATACTCCTGCCTCACCCCAAGGGAGCTCTGCAAATTTGCGGCGAAAGAGAATTTTAGAGTGAAAGTTTTCCAGTGCCTTTTTTTCCCTGCAGGACAAGACAGTGGGCCTAAGTTTGATTGAAAGTGACTGCAATACAGAGAGGCAGAAATGCAAACCAGTGTTTGCTTCTTCAGACAATAATTTGGTAAAAGGGAAAAAAAAGAAGGTCATGCAAAATATCTATCTCTATCGACCAATATCTTTCTTTATCTTTCTATATCAATATCTCTCTGTCTCTCTGTATGTCTCTCTCTCTCCCCTCTCTCTCTCATTTCTTTCTCTCTTTTTCTTGTTTGCTGTATCTATCATCTATCTCTGCCTGCCTGCCTACCAGCCAACCCACCCACCCACCCACCCATCCCTCCATCTCTCCTCCATCCCTCCCTCCATCCCTCCATCCATCCCTCCATCCCTCCATCTATCTATCTTCTTTTTCTCTCCCTCGCTCTCTCTTGCTCTATCTATCTATCTATCTATCTATTTATCTTTCTATCTTATTTTTCTCTCACTCTCTCGCTAGCTAGCTATCATCTATGTCTTCCTTCCTTCCTTCCTTCCTTCCTTCCTTCCTTCCTTCCTGCCTGCCTGCCTGCCTGCCTGCCTGCCTGCCTGCCTGCCAGCCTGCCAGCCTGCCTGCCTGCCTGCCTGCCTGCCTGCCTGCCTGCCTGCCTGCCTGCCTGCCTGCCTGCCTGCCTGCCTGCCTGCCTGCCTATCTATCTATCTATCTATCTATCTATCTATCTATCTATCTATCTATCTATCTATCTATCTATCTATCTTATCTCTCTCTCTCACTAGCTATTATCTCTGCTTGTCTGCCTGTCTGTCTGCCTGTCTTTCAATCTTTCAATCTTATCTCTCTCTCTTGCTAGCTATCATCTCTGTCTGTGTCTGCCTGCCTGCCTACCTACCTACCTACCTACCTACCTCTCTCTCTTTCTCTCTCTCCCGTAATCTATAAATTTCTCTCCCTCCCTCCCTCTTGCTCTCTTCTCATTTCATTGTTTGGGGGGAGAGTAGCTACTCAAAAGTGAGCAGATGGTTAGTTAGCTAATATTTTACACCCCTTGGCCAGCTGACCTGAAGCAATCGCAGAGTCCTTGTCAATCAATCCATAGCTAAGCACGGCAAATATTGCTAGTTTTAATAGGAAAACAATCACCTAGAAGGCCTCGACCACAGACGGACACATTAGCCGAGCACTGAAACACAGTGGGCACAATCCAGAGAAAGTTAACTATGAAATCAATGGGGCTTAAGTGCTTATCTCTGAACTTAATTCTCATTGATTTCAACTGAACATAAGCTCACTTAGCTTTCTCTTGATTGTATCCAGTGACGTCTTCCAGCCTGGATCTTCTGGTATGTAAGGCTGAGAATGACTCTGGGTCCCACTAAATTCTCAAAACATCAATCTTGCATCCAGGGAAACTGCGAACAAACAAAACAAAACCCACGGGAAGTTTCTACAAGGAAATCCAACCACACCTTCATGTATGAATGTCAACAGGTTGTACAAAACAGATCCTCAAAAGTGAGTTTTAAACTTCATCTCCTGCATTGTTGAAGAGACTGGACAGAATGCTATAGGATCTCCCTCCTTGAGCAGGGGGTTGGGATAGATGACCTCCAAGGTCCCTTCTAGCCCTATTATTCTAGATTACATGCCATTTTGGAAGGCAAGGAAGACACATCTCTCATTTCTCTTCTTCCTCTTCCAAGGGGAGCCATTTCATGCTGCAATGTAATGCTATGTGAATTATAGAAACATAGAAACATAGAAGACTGACGGCAGGAAAAGACCTCATGGTCCATCTAGTCTGCCCTTATACTATTTCCTGTATTTTATCTTACAATGGATATATGTTTATCCCAGGCATGTTTAAATTCGGTTACTGTGGATTTACCAACCACGTCTGCTGGAAGTTTGTTCCAAGGATCTACTGCTCTTTGAGTAAAATAATATTTTCTCATGTTACTTTTGATCTTTCCCCCAACTAACTTCAGATTGTGTCCCCTTGTTCTTGTGTTCACTTTCCTATTAAAAACACTTCCCTCCTGAACCTTATTTAACCCTTTAACATATTTAAATGTTTCGATCATGTCCCCCTTTTTCCTTCTGTCCTCCAGACTATACAGATTGAGTTCATGAAGTCTTTCCTGATACGTTTTATGCTTAAGACCTTCCACCATTCTTGTAGCCCGTCTTTGGACCCGTTCAATTTTGTCAATATCTTTTTGTAGGTGAGGTCTCCAGAACTGAACACAGTATTCCAAATGTGGTCTCACCAGCGCTCTATATAAGGGGATTATCCCTTTAGCCCGGAGAGTGAATGATATATCATCTAAATCTACTCTCTTGCAGTTTCATTCCATTGTTTCTAGTCCTTCCATGTGCTAATGAGAAGAATGCTGACCCCCTCTGCTCTGTGACAGCCCTTCAGATATTTTTAGACAGCTATCAAGTCTCCTCTCAGTCTTCTCCTTTGGAGACTAAACCTCCCTAGATCCTTAAACCGTTCCTCATAGGACATGGTTTCCAGACCATTCACCATCCTTGTAACTCTCTAGTTTATCAATGTCCTTTTTAAATTGGGGCCCCCAGAACTGAACATAGTATTCCAAGTCTTTTACTAAAGATACAGTATATATATATTTTATTAGCTATATGATACAACATTAAAATTTAGATAAAAGAGATTTTACTATTATTATTCTTTGCATTGATGTAATGTAACTATTTATAGTAAGATGGAGAGGAAGAATTTTTATTTAGATTTTTAAGAATTGACAATGTTGTGATTAGGTTTTTAAAATTTGTATATGTGCATTTGTGTATGGTATTGGTTTTTTTCTTGTTTGCTGTATGTTTTTTTAATGAAAAAACTTAATAAAAATTTAATAAAAAATATTTTTTTTTAAAAAAAAGAATTGACAATGGACCATTGGTAGGCCACTGTGTGACACAGAATGCTGGACTCGATGGGCTTTGGGCCAATTCAGCATGGCTCTTCTTAGGTTCTTATCTTTTTATGTTCTTAAAAAAAACAGATAGTCCAGTCGCCTCCCAAAAAAGCACTTTTGGAATTGTTTGCTCAGAGTTTTAACACAGGGCTGACGGAAACAAGGTAGAATGGAAGATTTAACTTACCCATTGTCGACCCAGATTCGGGCCTGTTTAAGGAGCTAATGATAACGAATCCAAACCCTTCGTTTTCTTTCCGATGGATGACGACGTCACTAGTTGGCACATTGTGTGAAGGGAGGCTCTCGGGGGGCGTGGCGTTGTTGCTGGAGCTGACGTGGTTGCTGTTGGCATACGTAGCATAGTCGCTTCTGGGAGAACTGTGGTGGGTGGACACAGAGCCTGGACTTCGGCCGTTCTCCGGACACGGTTCTCCTGAAGGAAAAGAAAAAAAAGACACTGAGCAGAATCGGAGACACTTTCATCATTCCGTGGTGTCCTGGTGGTTAGAATGAAGTATCACAGGATAATTCTACATTCCCATTGCCACGAGTTCGATCCTGACCAGCTCAAAGTTGACGTATGTGTGTGTGTATCCATCATGATCTCCGACATGTTTAAAATTTATTTAAAATTACTAAAAAACTACTAAGCTTTCATTAGTCCTCTCCCTCTCTCTCCCCCCCCTCTCTCTCGATATATACATACATACATATGTATACTGTACATACATTAGATACTGTAGCCTAGAGGATAATTCTCTGCCTTACAAGGCAAAGGTTGCAGGTTCAAGTCCCAGTGGGCATGGCTAGCTGATGAGGCCAAAATAAGGCCGAAATAGATCTATCCTAGTCTCCCTTAATTTTCAAATTCAGCAAAAAAACATGTGACACATACAGATAGAATTGTTGGCTGTCAATAAAATTAACTGCCTTGGAAATGGCCCTTTGTTGGGCCGAGAGGCAAATAAGGAGCTGTGATGTTCCTTCAATACACCAGGGTGATTCGACACAAAAATATGTAACCCTTCCCTGGTGCAGAGCTGAAGGGATTGGATACTGTAGCCTAGAGGATAATTCTCTGCCTTACAAGGCAAAGGTTGCAGGTTCAAGTCCCAGTGGGTATGGCTAGCTGATGAGGCCAAAATAAGGCCGAAATAGATCTATCCTAGTGTCCCTTAATTCACACACACACACACACACACACACACACACACACACACACACACATAGTGCTAGAACTGCCGAGAGAAGAGTGTGTGGCATGCTTTGCTGTCTACATCAAGGAAACTTGTTTAGGTCAACCCTTGGTCCAAGGCAGGAGTCCTTTTACCATCCTGGCCAAAGATTGGTTGTCCAATCTTTTCTTCAAAACTTCCAGCGATGAAGGACCCCAACTATGGGAGAAAAGCTTCTCAGCTCTGATAGGATAGTGGGGAATGAATTCTGTCAGAGTTGAAGAAGCTTCTTGGATGGAGAAGCGAAACCCCTTCAAAGAAAAAGATTACAAAAGTCCAGTTGCCTCCTGAAAAAGCACCTTTGGGACTTATCTAGAAAAGGGTGTTTTTTTTCTCTCCCTCCTCTGCATCTGCTCTAAGAAAAACTGGAGGGAGTTAAATGGCCTTGGTCCAGCTAAAATTAGTAATATTTAATTGAAAACAAGGGAACAAATTAATTGAAACTAATTTAATTAACAGAAGCTGCGTTTCTTTGCTCACTCAGGGAGAAAGAACAAAAAAAGGACTTCGAACAAGCTACATTATGCTGTGGCATTGTTGATTCATTTAATGCAATTAATTTGATATCATTTTTAAAAAACTGGAACCAGTTTCTTGTTTTATTTTTTTAATATTGAATGACGGCAATAGTTACCAGTCTGGGAAAAAAATTGAAATAAACTAATTATGGCAGCATGCTGTTGATTTTATCCGAAGAAGAACATAAATAATTCATACCCAAAAAAAAAGGCTAGTTAAATTTTTATAAATGAACATAAGAAGAATCTTGATATCCGAATTCCAGTAGACCTGAAGCTTAATGAATAGCGTTACAACTAAAGAATTGCCTAGAAACAAAGCAAAATAATAACAGAAGTACTTTTGAGGGCAATGGTGAATAATTCTGTATTTGTATTAGATTAGATTTTGATTTTTAATCCGTGTTTAATCAGCTGGGATTCGTGCGGCAGAAGGCGGTCTCAGAGATATTCTGGTCCGATATCAAAGTCAACCCGAAGTTGAGGACATTTCCCTAATTTGACTGCTTAGAAGATAACTTCCTGCAATTATGGGGACCGGTTCAAGGAAAGTATCTGTTGTGGTTAGCTCTGGCCCAGCTCCTGCCCCAAGGACTGTGGATGTGGGGGAGACATCCACATGCTGCAGGCCTGTTTTGCCCCCGGTGGAATCTGATGATGAAGGCTCCTCTGACCAAGAAGACATGAGTGACAGGGAGGAGGAGAGTGTGGCAGACAGCTCAGAAGGAGATCAATTCTCTAGCTCCTCCTTGGATTCAGAATGATACAGCCACGCATGCAGAGAGCGATGAATAGGCAGCAACAACTGAGAGATTATTATCAAAGAAAATGAGGCCACCTGTGGTTGGGTGGGGCTGTGGTCATTAGTGAGGCTGCTATAAATAGCACCCTGTGGGTTTGGCCATTGTGGAGGATTATCTGATCGTTGTGTTTCGTGACTGCTTTACTGACTTTGACTTTTTGTGTGCTGATTTTTCCCCGCTTTGAAACTAAACCAGAGCAAAGTGTGTTTCACTTTGTGAAAGAAGAAGGACTGTGAATTGCCTCACAGCTGCAAGCTAAGTATCACAGAACTGATAAGGGACTTGTATAAATTACCAGTTTGTTTGGAGATGAGTGCTCTTTGCTATACCAAAAGAGGGCTTGGTTTAAGTGACTTTTCATTATAAAGAACATTGTTTTGAATTTTCAAACGTGTGTGTGTCTGAAATTTGTACCTGTGAATTTTTGGGAGGATTCTACCAGAGAGCCCGACAGAACAGTATCCAGCTTTTTCTTTATAAAAAAAATCCACATTAGGAATTATTAAGGAGGGGGAAAAAAAAAGAACCCAGTCAGTTGTGCATGGGAAGCTTGTGTCACCGCGAGACATCTGTGAAAAAGGCAAATTCCATTTTAAGCCCCATTAGGTAAAGCGTTGCAAAAAATTGGCTAATGTAATAATGTCCGAAAGGAAAGATATGTTCCAAAAACAAATGTGCAGTGGGAGCAATCTGTTAAGGCTGATGGAAACATGTGCGCATTCATCTTTCAGGCATTCCCGACCTGGTTACTTTTTAATGCAGTCATCATCATTGCAAACCTCCCTAGGTTGCAAACTCTCTCTTCTTCTTGTGCCGTATGACCCAGTGATGAACTGCTACTAGAACGATAAAGTGCTCCGGTCCGGTAGCGATTTTCAGGACACATGCACAGCTACCTTTGAAAAGTGTTCGGAAACTTCAGATCGTGCAGAATGCAGCTGTGAGAGCAATCATGGGCTTTCCAAAAAATGCCCACCTTACTCCAACACTCCGCAGTCTGCATTGGTTGCCGATCAGTTTCCGGTCACAATTCAAAGTGTTGGTTATGACCTATAAAGCCCTTCAGAGCACCGGACCAGGGTATCTACGAGACCGCCTTCTGCCACACAAATCCCAGCGATCGGTTAGGTCCCACAGAGTGGGCCTTCTCCGGGTCCCGTCAACAAAACAATGTCATTTGGCGGGGGCCAGGGGAAGAGCCTTCTTTGTGGCGGTCCCGGCCCTCTGGAACCAACTCCCCCCGGAGATTAGAATTGCCCCCACCCTCCTCGCCTTTCGTAAGCTCCTTAAAACCCACCTCTGCCGTCAGGCATGGGGGAACTGAGATATTCTTTCCCCCTAGGACCTTACAATTTATGCATGGTATGTTTGTTTGTAGGTATGTTTGGTTTTACAAATAAGGGTTTTTTAACTGTTTTAGTATTGGATTTACATGTTGTTTTGTACTACTGTTGTTAGCCGCCCCGAGTCTACAGAGAGGGGCGGCATACAAATCCAATAAATAATAATAAATAATAATAATACATGCTCCTGATGTGTGCACATGCACCCTCGTGCAAGATTTTGCTTCTGTGTATGCGCAGCAAGTGAAATATCGTGGGAAGATGCTCGTGTGAGTGAGATTTTGGCGTTTTTCAGCGATTTTTTTGCTTCTGCGCCTGCTGTTCCCAGGCCGAAATCTATCAGCTGTGCCATTCCTTTTTTAGGTCACCCCTGCAAATCCTCAACTCACCTGTAGGTGGCGCCTTCCTCCTCACCGTGAGGTTCACCTGCCCATTCCGAGCTGCGTTATGCATGAGATCAATCACGTAGCGGTGAGTTTTGCCAGCCACAGGAATACCATCCACGTAAACCAATTCGTCGCCAGGATGCAGCCGGCCATCTCGGTCCGCCGAGCCCATGGCAATGACGGCCCCGATCAGAATCTAAGTTCGAACAAAGAAGGGAGGTGAGAAATGGGAATACGAAGCCAGCCAACAAGTTTCCAGAATTCTGAATCAGAATTTTACTTTGTCCCAATACAGATTGTGTTTGTGTGTGTGTGTGTGATATTTTGTGATAGAATTAAATAGAATAATAGTTGGAAGGGATTAGTTTCCACCCATTGCTTCATGTTCTACCCTCAGGTGCTTTGGAGAATAGGTTGACTATGAGGATAAGATCCATGAAAATAATAATAATAATAATAATAATAATAATAATAATAATAATAATAAAAAAGTACAATTTTTCTTAAATAGTACCAGGATTTATATAGTATGCATACATACGCAACAATTACAACACCCCAGAGCCTTGGTGGTGCAGTGGTTAGAGTGCTTCTGCTGATCACCGGCTGCCAGCAGTTTGGCAGATCGAATCTCAGTAAGCCCAAGGTTGACTCAGTCTTCCATCCTTCCAAGGTCGGTAAAATGAGGACCCAGATTATTGGGGGCAATATGATGACTCTCTATAAACTGCTTAGAGAGAGCTGTAAAGCACTGCGAAGCAGTATGTAAGTCTAAATGCTATTGCTATTGCTAAACCCCAAAAATCCCTTTTTAAAGGATGGATTTAAAATTCAAAAATATAAACTCTCATGCCAAGTAGTCCTGCCTGTCGGCGACTACTTCAGCTTCAACCACAACAACACAAGAGCACACAGCAGATTTAAACTTAATATTAACCGCTCCAAACTTGACTGTAAAAAATATGACTTCAGTAACCGAGTTGTGGAAGCGTGGAACTCATTACCGGACTCCATAGTGTCATCCCCAAACCCCCAACACTTTACCCTTAGATTATCTACGGTTGACCTATCCAGATTCCTAAGAGGTCAGTAAGGGGCGAGTACAAGTGCACTAGAGTGCCTTTTGTCCCCTGTCCTATTGCTCTCTTATATCTCCTATTCCTTTCTTCTATTCCTATATCTCTTCTTCTATTGTTTCATTGATATGTTCTATTACTATACCTTCTTTTCTATTATTTCTTAGATATATTTTACTATAAGTATCTCCTCTATAACCTTCATCATGTATTTTACTATGTGTGTGTATATATATATACCCTCTGCGGAGAGGGGCGGCATACAAATCCAATAAAATAATAATAATAATAATAATAATAATAATAATAATAATAATAATAATACCCTCATTGTGTATTGGACAAAATAAATTATATGTTCTATTGCTATACCTTCTTTTCTATTATTTCTTAGATATATTTTACTATGAGTATCTCCTCTATAACCTTCATCATGTATTTTACTATATGTATATAGATATATACCCACTAAAACCCTCATTGTGTATCGGAAAAAATAAATAAATAAATAAAAATAAATAATAAATTAAGTGTATAAGTATATAGGATACCAGGAAAACCAGAGTTTTGCAGGACAAAGCTATTATTTCGGTTTTTGAAAAGGATTTATTTGCTACCGGTAACCTATGCCCCGTGCCCTAATGGGAGAAATTGCTTTTCTTCAGAAGTCTTGTTTTAGCAGAAATTGTGGCTGTGGTGTGTGAACTCCTGAAGGCTCAGTGACAAGATAATTGCAATTGCCTGTTCCTGTAAAGTTTGCTCCTCTCGGATTTTAATCTGATAATGCAATTTATGTTGTAAAACGTTGATTAGACACTTGGGCTATTAAAGAGGTTTCTGCTTTCCACAGATGAGAAATAAATGTTCTGTGTGAATGGTGTTGTTATCTTTTGACATCTCATTTAATTTTAGAACTTGGCTTTTGACTTGCTTCCCTGTGCCCGAGAGTTGGGGGTAGCGGGTTGGCACAGTTGTTAATGCACTATTGTAATGGGGGTGTTGGGAATCTAAGGACCTTAAGTGTAGCACAATTAAATAAATGAAGCAATGTTATGAAAGCGGAAGTAGAGTACAGTGGTACCTCCACTTACGAACTTAATTCGTTCCGTGACCAGGTTCTTAAGTAGAAAGGTTTGTAAGAAGAAGCGATTTTTCCCATAGGAATCAATGTAAAAGCAAATAATGTGTGTGATTGGGGAAACCACAGGGAGGGTGGGGGCCCTGTTTCCTCCCAGGAGATTCCTAGAGAGGCCCCACGGAGGCTTCTCCCTGCCTTTTCCGACACCATTTCCTCCCAGGAGATTCCTAGAGAGGCCCCACAGAGGCTTCTCCCTGCCTTTTCCGACACCATTTCCTCCCAGGAGATTCCTAGAGAGGCCCCAGGGAGGCTTCTCCTCACCTTTTCCGGCCCTGTTTCCTCCCACAAGCTTCTTAGAAAGGCCCCACAGATTCTTAGAAAAGCCCCACAGAGGCTTCTCCCTGCCTTTTCCAGCACTGTTTCCTCCCAGGAGATTCCTAGAGAGGCCCCACGGAGGCTTCTCCCTGCCTTTTCCAGTTCCAGTTCCAGAGGCTTGCGTTTGTAAGTCAAAAATGGTTCTTGAGAAGAGGCAAAAAAATCTTGAACACCCGGTTCTTATCTAGAAAAGTTCGCAAGTAGAGGCATTCGTAGGTAGAGATACCACTGTGTATTTGTAGCTCAGAGTTGAACTGAGTGGGGGGTCCTTGGTGCTTTCTGAGTTTGGTGGTCGTCCTCCATTGACCCAACTAGTCAATGTCATCAGTGTTAGAAGGGAGTGTGTTTGTAGAGAGGGGCGGTGGAGGAAGAGGAGAAGGAGGAGGAGGAGGGAGGAGAGGAGAGGAAGAGGACTGTGAGGTCCTTGATACTCTCTGAGCTTGATCCTTGCAGATGTTTCATGGACCCAACTAGATAATGTTGTCACGGCTAGAAGGGAGTGTGGTTTGTGGAAAGGAGAAGGAGGAGGAGGAAGAGAAGAAGGAGGAGGACCATGGGGTTCCTAGTACTCACTGAGCTTGATTCTTGCAAACATTTCATAACCCAACTACATAATGTCATCAATGCTAGAAGGGAGTGGTTTGTGGAGAGGAGGAGGAGGGAGAGGAGGGAATAGCAATGAAAACAAGCCTGCAAAGACTTAGAGCCGGGGAAAAAAATCCTTCAAAGGGAGTAGCAATGAAAAAATCCTGCAAGCACAGAAAAATCATTAGCAACTTGCTAGGTCTGAAAAAAGCTTCCTAGGAGGGGGTAGCAATGAAAACAAGTCTGCAAAGATTTAGAACTGGGAAAAAAACTCCTTCAAAGGGAGTCGCAATGAAAAAAATCATGCAAGCCAGGAAGATCGTTAGCACCTTGCTAGGGCTGAAAAAAAACTTCCTAGGAGGGAGTAGCAATGAAAACAAGCCTGCAAGCTGGAAACAGCTGGAAAGATCATTAGCACCTCATTAGGGCTGGAAAAAAATCTTCGAAAAAGCAACATTCGGACTCTTTTATATAAGACGCACCCAAATTTTCAGCCTCTTTTAGAAGGGGAAAAAGGTGCATCTCAGTGTGGTCGGGCAGTAAGAAAAGCAAGTAGGATGCTTGGCTGCATAGCTAGAGGTATAACAAGCAGGAAGAGGGAGATTGTGACCCCCTTATATAGAGCGCTGGTGAGACCACATTTGGAAGACTGTGTTCAGTTCTGGAGACCTCACCTACAAAAAGAGATTGACAAAATTGAACGGGTCCAAAGACGGGCTACAAGAATGGTGGAAGGTCTTAAGTATAAAATGTATCAGGAAAGACTTCATGAACTCCATCTGTAGAGTCTGGAGGACAGAAGGAAAAGGGGAGGGACACAATCGAAACATTTAAATATGTTAAAGGGTTCAATAAGGTTCAGGAGGGAAGTATTTTTAATAGGAAAGTGAACACAAGAACAAGGGGACACAATCTGAAGATAGTTGGGGGAAAGATCAAAAGCAACGTGAGAAAATATTATTTCACTGAAAGAGTCGTAGATGCTTGGAACAAACTTCCAGCAGACGTGGTTGGTAAATCCACAGTAACTGAATTTAAACATGCCTGGGATAAACATATATCCATTGTAAGATAAAATACAGGAAATAGTATAAGGGCAGACTAGATGGACCAGGAGGTCTTTTTCTGCCGTCAGTCTTCTATGTTTCGAAAAATTTTGCCCCTTTGTCTGAAAATTCAGCTCAACTGAGAGCGTGAAAGAAATGAGTAATGCTTTCCAGTGCAGTCATTCCTCACCTGATGAAGCATTGACAGATATCATAAGGGAAGCAAAGAAGCGGCTATAAATCAGTCAGTAGTGAAAGCACACCATTAGTTCTGCATCTTGGACGCTGAACAACAATATTAAATTACTTTGTAGGCAAATATGTTAGCGCTGTCATCGAAGAGCATTAATGACACCCCAGACGAGCCCAGTTTCCCAGGGAAAATATACACATTTTTATATAAAAACCCTGCCCTACCAAAATTCCTTTGGTGAAGAAGCCCATCCTCAGGCATTCTCTACATGAAGCAATGGCTCCCCCCCATTATTTTAAAAGTCTACATATGGTTTTCTTCCAGGCTGAAGAATCCCTTGCGCCCTTGAAAAGAAAACTATAAAATAACAAGAAAAGAAAGAGGTTCGTTTACTCTTTGTCACCAAGGACAAAGAGGAACTGAAGAAACCCCACCTCCGGACTTCCATTGCCAGTGAAGCGCCCTTTTTTGCACTACTGGGATTCCCCTGCTGGGATTCCCCTGCAGCATCACAAAAACACGAAAGTCCGGAGGTGGGGTTTCCCATGGAGGGGAGCCTCAGAGTAATCACAGCAGCGCAAAAACGGGTGCTTCGCTGGCAACGGAAGTCCGGAGGGGGGGGGCATCCCAGCGGCGGCGGTGGGTTTGTAAGGTGAAAATAGTTTGTAAGAAGAGGCAAAAAAATCTTAAACCCCGGGTTTGTATCTCGAAAAGTTTGTATGATGAGGCGTTTGTAAGATGAGGTATCACTGTATGTCATAAGTTATGGGTCGTGTGCTGAGTGGAGCGAGCCCGTGTGTGCGAAACATCGCGATGCAAACCAGTGGCAAAGTTAAGTGGAACCCATCCATTTTGAAGACTGACAATACCATAGAGCTAATGTTTCCTTTTATAGCTATTTGAGCATAACTCTTCTTGTTGTGGTTGGCATCATGGCCAGATCCTCTGGTAACAGATTTTGAACCTGATGAGCCAGGTCCGTCCGAGCATTGGAGACCAGTGTGGCTATCGGAGGATTCAGGCAGTGATGGGGAAGGAGAGATGGAAGATGAAGCTTCTGGAGAGACAGAGGTGGAGGCCCCTGGGTTGGATGAGGAGGGGGTGATTAATAATCCAATCCTGACTGTGTGTTCGCGAAGGATTAGGGAGAGACAGGAACAGCTGCGCAGACGCAGGAGGAGATCTTGATCACAGCCGAGAGTAATGGGGAATTCTGCAGCATGCATAAAAGGGGAGGTTTTATGGAAGTGTTCTTTGCAGGAGTTATCGTTTGTGGTTTAGCAGAGAAAAAGAAACAAACAAACATCTTGATTCCTTGGAGAAACTCAGCACTTGGACAATTGTTTTCTGAAAGACTGTAGCTCTTGCAAAAAAGAGTGAGTACTTTTGCTTCAGCTCAGTTTGGAGATATTATTTACAATCTTGGGGTGTTTGAGACATTTGTTATCGGCCTTGAAGATAACCCAGGCTCTTTGGTAATAAACAAACATTCTTTTGCCATAATTGTGGCTCTCTGCCAATTTGTTAAGGCAATATATTTTGGTGTTTTGGAAACTCCAGTCTATATGTTTGATTTTGACTTTAATTACTGTTCAGCTGTCATGCCAGACAGAACATATTCTATACAGGTCCAGGGCCGAACTAAAATGGATGGAAAGATTTTGAATGACAACTATTGTTCAATGACTACTGCAAATCATGGCCTAATAAATTTCAGAAAGTAACTGAGTCTCAAGACTGACGATTTGAAAGAAGGAACGATAAGCAGAGAGCTAAAACACATTCCTCAAAATCCAAACATTATTATACTTCTCCAGCAATCTTTTTTTTTTAAATCCAGAGCTGTGTAGCAATGCCAATGCTCATTTTCTCTGAAAATGTTGAAGTACAATTGTGCTGTTTGGTTGCCAAACCTGGGCTTTATACCATCTGAAGATATTGTGCTTGTAAATCACAATCTTTTGAAGAATGCCCAGAAAAAACCCCCCGAAGTGTGTAAAAAGATGGATAATGCACTCTTTGTAACATCATATAGACTGACTCTCAATGACCGCTTATAGATGGAGACAGCTTGTAGACAGCTTATAGATGGAGATGACAATTACTCAAGAGGCTTGCCTATTTTCAATATGTGAGCTGTTTATACAAGGTGTGAAACTGTGTTGGATGCTACAATACATATAAACCAACAATGTATGTTTTAGGATTGTTCCTTTAAGAGAAGTGCACCGGTTGACCATTAGAGGGAGCCAACAGAGTTCTGTCGGGATTAGTCGCTGTGTGTATAGAACTGTGTGCTGATATCTGGTTATTAGTATATGATGGTCTGGCTTATATGTGCATGATTTGGATTGCATAACGACTACTCTATTGTACACTGCTAAAAAACAACAACAGAATATAACTGCAAGTAAATCAAACTTCTGTGAAATCAAACTGTCCAGGTAGGAAGCAACACAGATTGACAATCAATTTCACATGCAAATGAGATAGTTGTGCAAAGGAAATATTCAGTGAGAATATTTCATTCATTCACATCTAGGATGTGTTATTTGAGTGTTCCCTTTATGTTTTTGAGAAATATATTTATTCATTTGTCCAATATACAAATACATAGGAAGAAAATAGACATGTGATAGTATAAAAGAGGGTGAAAGTGAACTTAGAGGAGAGGATATATGAAAGGAAGAGAATATATATGATAAGTGAGAGAAAGGAAAGACCATTGGACAGGGGACGAAAGGCACACCAGTGCACTTATATACGCCCCTTACTGGCCTCTTAGGAACCTGGAGAGGTCAATCGTGGAGAGTCTAAGGGAGAAGTGTTGGGGGTTAGGGGTTGACACAATTGAGTCCGGCAATGAGTTCCACGCTTCGATAACTCGATTGTTGAAATCATATTTTTTACAGTCAAGTTTGGCGCGGTTCGTATTAAGTTTGAATCTGTTGCGTGCTCTTGTGTTGTTGCGGTTGAAGCTGAAGTAGTCATTGACCGGTAGGACGTTGCAGCATATGATCTTGTGGGCAATACTCAAATCGTGTTTTAGGCGCTGTAGTTCCAGGCTTTCAAGGCCCAGGATTGTTAGTCTATTTTCGTAGGATTTTCTATTTTTGTAGCATATTCTGAAAATATATCTATATATACTGTAATATACATCCTCTATTTGTATTAGCCTGGTTTATTTGATTGAATAATCCATAGCTGCCACATTTACTCTGTATTAAGTTTGTTTTAGGGATATTATATTTTTCCTAAGCAATCTAACACGAACAAGTTAAAAACAAATGCCATTTCGCCACCACCATTATCCAAGAACATATTTCTAACAGGTGCGGACCCCAACCGTATAAAATAGGTCAAGAACCCACTTACCGGCTGTCCTGGTTCATCCCCTCCAAGAATTCTGAAGCCAAATCCGGATTCCATTCTCCGAAGATGAACATCTAACTCCTTGTAATCGGAACCTAGTTCAAGATAATAGTTTATTGAGAGTTAATTTATGCTTTTTATGTGAACGTATGGAGGGGTGGGGAAAAACACTCTACTGTTCTAAGAAATGAGTGACAGGTTCCAAAGGACTTTTTAAAATTAATTTTCGAAGCTGCCCAGCCCTTAGTACATACATTAAGGCCAGTGATGTGCTCCTACAAGTACGATCAGATACACAGAACCAATGGAAAAATTTTGGTCATGTACGCAGAACCGGTAGAAAAAAATTGTATTTTTTCCTTTTCCCCCCCTTCTTGGCTCTGGGTATGTTTTTTCTATTGCAGTAAATGAGATTGAATGTATATAATTTCAGAAGAGCTGGCCATGTGTATACATAGTTTATATAGTAGATAATGTATATTTTTGTGTGCCTGTGTGTAATATGTATGTACACACATGGCATACATACATAGAATTAAAGAGTATATTTTGGATGTTCAGTAATAGTAAATAGAGAGGGAAATTGTATCTCTTTGAAGCGAGGAGAGGCCAGGTACCCTAACCCTAACCCTTGACGTGAGTGACGTCAAGTTGGCCACCTTTAAGCCAGTCATAGGACCTTTAAGCCACCCAGGTCACATGATTGTTAAGCCACTTCCCACTTGGTCACATTGCCATCAGACCACACCTACAAAATAAGCCACACCCACAATGTCAGACTGCCTTCTGCTGCACGAATCCCAGCGACCAGTTATGTCCCACAGAGTGGGTCTTCTCCGGGTCCTGTCAACTAAACAATGCTGCTTGGCGGGACCCAGGGGAAGAGCCTTCTCTGTGGCGGCCCCGGCCCTCTGGAACCAACTCCACCCAGAAATTAGAATTGCCCCCACCCTCCTTGCCTTTCGTAAGCTTCTTAAAACCCACCTCTGCCGCCAGGCATGGGGGAATTGAGATACTCTTTCCCCCTAGGCTTTTACAAATTTATGCATGGTATGTCTGTATGTAAGTTTGGTTTTTATATTAATGGGTTTTTAATCGTTTTTAGTATTGGATTATTATTGTACGCTGTTTTATTATTGCTGTTAGCCACCCCGAGTCTCCAGAGAGGGGCGGCATACAAATCCAATCAATCAATCAATCAATCAATCAATCAATCAATAAATAAATAAATAAATGTGGTAGTAGAATATTTTGCAGACCCCAGTCTCTTCTTAAAAACCTCCAGTGATGGAACAACTGCAACTTCTGGTGGCAAGTTGTTCCACCAGTTAATTGTTCTCACTGTGAGGAATTTTTCCTTAATTCAAAATTGCTTCTCTCTTTGGTGAGTTTCCAATCCAACAGTTTCTCAACTTGCCTTCTGGTGTTTTGGAAAATAAGTCGACTCCCTCCTCTTTGGGGCATCCCCTCAAATACCGAGAGCCTTTGTTTTTTAGAAACATAGAAGACTGACGGCAGAAAAAGACCTCGTGGTCCATCTAGTCTGCCCTTATACTATCTTCTGTATTTTATTTTAGGATGGATATATGTTTATCCCAGACATATTTAAATTCAGCTACTGTGGATTTACCAACCACGTCTGCTGGAAGTTTGTTCCAAGGATCTACCACTCTTTCAGTGAAATAATATTTTCTCATGCTGCTTTTGATCTTTCCCCCAACTAACTTCAGATTGTGTCCCCTTGTTCTTGTGTTCACTTTCCTATTAAAAACACTTCCCTCCTGGACCTTATTTAACCCTTTAACATATTTAAATGTTTCGATCCTGTCCCCCCTTTCCCTTCTGTCCTCCAGACTATACAGATGGAGTTCATGAAGTCTTTCCTGATACATTTTATGCTTAAGACCTTCCACCATTCTTGTAGCCCGTCTTTGGACCCGTTCAATTTTCTCAATATCTTTTTGTAGGTGAGGTCTCCAGAACTGAACACAGTATTCCAAATGTGGTCTCACCAGCGCTCTATATAAGGGGATCACAATCTCCCTCTTCCTGCTTGTTATACCTCTAGCTATGCAGCCAAGCATCCTACTTGCTTTTCCTACCGCCCGACCACACTGCTCACCCATTTTGAGACTGTCAGAAATCACTACCCCTAAATCCTTCTCTTCTGAAGGTTTTGCTAACACAGAACTGCCAGTACAATTTTCTTGCAGACTTTTCGCTTCTTCACTTCTGACTTCTGAGAAGAACTTCTGAACGAACTGGAGAAGCTTCCTGGGTGAGAAGCGAAACCTCTTCAAGGAAAAACAGCTGTTTGAAAAAGCCCCTTTGGGAGAACTGGATGACCGAGAATCTCCAGAGACCATCAATAGCTGTATATCCATACATCCAAATTGATGTGAACCCTCTCATTTTAAAAAAAAATTAGCAAGCCATTCTTTCGAAGATAGTTTTGAAAACCTGCCTTGGTGGAATTGATTTGTTTCAAGACTGCAAACCTTGCGGTCCTCCAGAAATGGTTCCAGCGCCAACTTTTATCAGCCCAATCAACATTCTACTGTCCTACACTTAATCAGTAACAGTCTATATATAAAATACCGCTGCAGCATTTTAGGAGTAAGCCTTTATGGAAGGGGAAAAAAAATCCAAGGGCAATCTCTATTGATTTTTTTTTAAGGAAAGATTTGCGAGCAAGAGAGCGGAAAAAGTTGAATAGAAGAAGACCTAAATATTTTCAGAAAAGCTCCAGTGTAAAATAAAATAAAAATAAAAATAAAATAATAAGATAAAATATAAAATACACAAAAGATGTATGACATGGGATGTATGGTCGTTGGCTACTCATGGCCAACTGAGGCGCTGAGCTGAGATTTAACAAGGCACATTCACAAAATGGAGGAAGGATGGTGTTGTGGTTGGCTCTGGCCCAGCTCCTGCCCCCAGGAATGTGGAGGTGGATGCAGGGGAAACTTCAACATCGCACAGGCCTGTTTTATTGCCGATAGAGTCAGGGAGTGCAGTTTCCTCGGACGAAGAAGAAGGTGGGGGTGACTCGGAAGAGGGGGGCTTGGCACACAGCCCAGGAAGCCAATCTCCATTATCTTCAGTCGATTTGGATGAGGAAGTGTTGGATCCACGCATGCGCAGAGTTATGCATAGAAGAGGCCAATTGAAGAAATATTACAGGAGATAAGAGAGGCCACCTGTGTTTGGGTGGGGCTCCAGGAATTAGAGCTGCTGATATAAATAGCAGCGTGCTGGCTTGGCCGTTGTGGAAGATTATCTGATCGTAAATCTTCAGGACCGTGCCTTGCTGTTTCCGGACTTTGTTGATTTTTCACGACTTTGAAACCAACGCAGAGCAAAGTGTGTGTGTTTCACTTCGTGGAAGAAGGAGGGCTGTGATGTTTCTTCACAGCTGCTAGCTAAGTACTTAAGGACTGATTAAGGGGCTTGTACAGCTTACATGGTTGTTTTGGGAAGAGTGCTCTTTGCAATACAAAAAGGGTGCTTTGTTTCTTTTGAATTTGGTGATAAAGAACTTTGTTTTTGAACTTTCAAGTGTGTGTGTGTCTGAAATTTGTACCCTTGAATTTTCGGGAGACTCATACCATAGAGCCCAGTAGAACAGATGGTTAGCACAAGGAAGCCCAAATAATACTTGCCTGAGGTCTCCATTCGAACACCTGTCCTTGGAGGTGCTTGTTCTGAACAAGAAAAGAAGGAGATAAAAACAACAACAACCACAAAATGTACATTTCTCAAGACACCGAAATTTAACAGTATCATTATCCGTCCTGGTATTAAATATTTAAATTTGAACTTTGGAATGGATGTGTGTCATCCTTTCCCATCCAACCACAGAATGGAGAAAATGCTTATCTGTCTCTAAATGGTTCCCCCCCCCTCAAAGCAGGTAATATATATACACACACACACACACACACACACACACACACATACAGTGTTCCCTCGATTTTCACGGGTCCGAACTTCGCGAAAAGTCTATACCACAGTTTTTCAAAAATATTAGTTAAAAAATACTAAACCACAGGTTTTCCCACCCAATGACGTCATATGTCATTGCCAAACTTTTGTCCACCTTTAATAAATATTTTTTTAATAAACTTTAATAAATAAACATGGTGAGTAATAATCTAAATGGTTGCTAAGGGAATGGGAAATTGCAATTTAAGGGTTTAAAGTGTTAAGGGAAGGCTTGGGATACTGTTCATAGCCAAAAATAGTGTATTTACTTCTGCATCTCTACTTTGCGGAAATTCGACTTTCGCGGGTGGTCTCAGAATGCATCCCCTGCGAAAATTGAGGGAACACTGTAGCTTATTTAGTGACTGTTCAAATTTACAATGGTGCTCACTTAAGAATGGCAGCCGCTCATGTAACAAACCATGACAATAACAGGTTGTAAAACGGGGCGAAAATCATTGAAAAACTGTATCGTTTAGCCACAGAAATTTTGGGCTCAGTTGTGGTCGTATGTTGAGGACTAAGTAGTTCAGTAAATGTTCCATCATTTCAGGGTTTATACCATTTGGATGAAGTGGCATAGAATCTCCTGCCTCAGCAGTGGGTTGGACTAAAAGACCTCTAAAGTTCCTTTCCAACTCTAGATATTCTATTCTATTCTATTCGCCAGATGGCAAGATAAGAATTGGTGGTAGCACAATATAATGATACGGCACAAATTTACTTATTAATAAAAATGTAAACATATAGAATTTTCTAATATAGTTTACGTGATATATGATAAGAAGGGGTTTTTTTGTATTATATATATATACAGTATATATATATACATATATATATTTGTTTTCGTAGATTTTCACGGGTACAGGTATGACGGTCTTGGTATATTCGGGTTTCTTCCCGTGTAGGATTTGATAGAACATCTAGTAATTACAGGATAAATTGGCACTGGGTTCATTAATTTAATGTAGAAGTGAAAGTTTGAACTAAGATTGGCATAATAGAGAGTTTGATATTGTTTACACCGATGTAATGTAATTTTTTTTTTTAGTGTAAGGTGGGAAAAAGATTGTTTTTTTCTTTTTTTGAGGTTCTCTCATTTGATAATGAGGGAAGAGCCTTCTCTGTGGCGGCCCCGACCCTCTGAAACCAACTCCCCCTGGAGATTAGAATTGCCCCCACCCTCCTTGTCTTTTGTAAACTTCTTAAAAGCCCCCCCTGCTGCCAGGTATGGGGGAATTGAGACATTCTCCCCTGGGCCTACACAGGTTATGCATGGTATGTTTGTGTGTATGTTTTGCTTTTTAATAAGGGTTTTTTAAAAATGATTTTTAATTATTAGATTTGTTTTACATTGTTTTTATTATTGTTGTGAGCCGCCCCGAGTCTGTCTACAGAGAGGGGCGGCATACAAATCTAATTAATAATAATAATAATAATAATAATAATAATAATAATAATAATGTTATATACGTTCTATATAAATGTTTCTTAATGGAAGAAAGATAAGCCTCCGTTGAATGATTAATAGAAAAAGAAATTATATATATATATTATTTTAAGCACAGTTTTAGTGTTTGTACTTATGTACTGTTTTTTATCCTATGTTGGAGAAAAATAAATTAGTATTTGGGGAAAAAAACTAATTCTCTTTCTTTCTCTCTGAATGTGAGTGTGAGCAAAATCTCTAAATGTCTAAAAGCAGGAAAAGACTCTCTTTTTTTTTAAAAAAAGAGATATTTTAAGAGACTGCAGCACCCGTAGCAGAGCGACCCGTCATTACAACTGACACTTCCCGTTAGCGTAAAACTCCTCTGGGGTCTCTTTGCCAGCAATCACAATTGTTTCACACCCACAGTGCTTTCTCTGTGTTGATATTTTTTTAATAAACATCTCCGAAAATGCTTCCGGATTTATCGTTCAGATCCCACAAGCCACCCAAATATTTTGTCACGATGAGTAACTCTCCCAGCAAGATGAAGAATAAGTGGGGAAATCTGTTAATTTAAAGCTTTCCACTACCCCCGCTTCTATCTGATGTTAGAGAAATAATTTGTATTCCAAAGAGGTAAGTCTCTCACATCATGTCAGAGAGAGAGAGAGAAGAGAGAGAGAGAGAGAGAGAGAGAGAGAGAGAGAGACGGAGACAGAGAAAGAGAGAGAGAGACGGAGACAGAGAAAGAAAGAAAGAAAGAAACAGAGAGAGAGACAGAGAGAAAGAAAGAGAGAGAAAGAGAGAGGGAAAAGAGAGATATTTAGAGAGAGGAAGAGAGAGACAGAGACAGAGAAAAAAGAAAGAGAGGAAGAGAGAGAGACAGAGAGACAGAAACAGAAAGAGAGAGAGAAAGAGGGAGAGAGAGAGAGAGAAAGAGAGAGAGACGGAGACAGAGAAAGAGAGAGAGAGACGGAGACAGAGAGAGAAAGAAAGAAAGAAAGAAACAGAGAGAGAGACAGAGAGAAAGAAAGAGAGAGAGAGGGAAAAGAGAGATATATAGAGAGAGGAAGAGAGAGAGAGAGACAGAGAAAAAAGAAAGAGAGGAAGAGAGAGAGACAGAGACAGAAACAGAAAGAAAGAGAGAGAGAAAGAGGGAGAGAGAGAGAGAGAAAGAGAGAGAGAGAGAGAGATGGAGACAGAGAAAGAGAGAGAGAGACGGAGACAGAGAAAGAAAGAAACAGAGAGAGAGACAGAGAGAAAGAAAGAGAGAGAAAGAGAGAGGGAAAAGAGATATTTAGAGAGAGGAAGAGAGAGAGAGAGACAGAGAAAAAAGAAAGAGAGGAAGAGAGAGAGACAGAGAGACAGAAACAGAAAGAAAGAGAGAGAGAAAGAGGGAGAGAGAGAGAGAAAGAGACAGAGTAGACAGAGAAAGAAAGAAAGAAAGAAAGAGAGAGAGAGATGAAGAGAGAGACCGAGACAGAGAGAGATAGACAGAGAAAGAAAGAAAGAAAGAAAGAAAGGGAGAGAGACAGAGAAAGAAAGAAAGAGGGAAAACAGAGATAGATAGATAGAGAGAGAGAGATGAAGAGAGATGAAGAGAGACAGAGAGAGACAGACTGACACAGAAAGAGAGAGAAAGAGGAAGACAGACAGACAGACAGACAGTGAGAGACAGACAAAGAAAGAGAGAGGGAGAGAGAAAGAAAGAAAGAAAGAAAAAAGAGAGAGAGAGAGAGACAGATGAAGAAAGAGAGAGAGAGAGAGAAAAAGGAAAATAGAGAAAGAGAGAGGTGGAAAGGGATACTAATGGGTCTCCATAGAAAACTTTAGTAAAAGGCAAAATAAACCATAGAAATAGAATCTCCCTGGGATTATGGAAGAGGAGGCAAAAAAGAAAAGAAAAGTCTGCAATCTGGCATTTTATTCAACAGATTCCCCCAAAGGGCCCTGTCTAAGCTATTTGGCACCCTTGAAATTAGGAAAAAGGTTCAATATTTTTCACAGGTTGTTCTTATTTGCAACGATCAGACATGACTTTCTCGGGGCTTCCCTTGAAGGTTAGGAAATAGACCCTTCTTGGCTTAAAGGAAGACAGAACAGCTGTGGGCAATTTATTTCCAGAATTGTTCCTGGACCGTATTGATTGACGGGTTCCCAAATCAGCCAAAATATTTACACGTATTGATTGCACAGAGGAATCCAGGCAGCCGGTGCGTCATTCTATCACGGCTCTAGTATGTTTGGAACGTCAAAAAGAAATAATACACAAAATTATTGTCCCATTCGAGAAGCAAGTTCTATATCAGGGACCTCCATAGCCAATTCAGATACAGATTAACAGAGTTGGAATGGATATTATTATTATTATTATTATTATTATTGTTGTTGTTGTTGTTGTTGTTGTTGTTGCTGCTGCTGTTGCTGCTGTTGTTTGTTGTTGTTGTTATTATTATTATTATTATTATAACTGTACTATGTACAGTTCTGGTCACCGCACTTCAAGAAGGATATAATGGAATTGGAAAAGGTGCAAAAAAGGGCAATAAATATGATCAAGGAAATGGAACCTCTCCCTTATGAAACCAGGTTGCAACACCTTGGTCTCTTCAGCCTTGAAAGACGGCGTTGAAGGGGTGACTTGATCGAAGTGTATAAAATCATGCATGGGATAGAAAAGGCGGATAGAGAAAAATTATTTTCTCTATCACACAATACTAGGACGAGGGGGGCCTCCCTAAAGCTCATAGGTAAGAAAGTGAGGACAAATCAAGGGAAATATTTCTTCACCTAGAGGGTTGTTGATTTATGGAATTCACTTCCAGAAGAGGTCGTGACAGCTGTCAGCCTGGATAGCTTCAAGGCAGGATTAGACAGATTCATGGATGCCGAGTGTATCGGTGGTTATTGAAACGGATGTCCAAGTGCCGCCTCTATGTTGGTGGAGTCAGGCAGGATTCCCTTGGGTCCCATTTGTTGGGGGTCGAGGGAAAGGGAAGGTTTTGCCTTCTCTTTCTGCTCAAGATCCCCATGGACAATTGGTGGGCCACTGGGTGACACAGAATGCTGGACTTAATGGGCTTTGGCCCCATTCAGCATGGCTCTTCTTAGGTTCTTATGTTCTTAAGATTATTATAAATGGGCAGAAGTTTGGACTAGAAGACCTCCAGGGCCCCTCCCAACGCCATTATTCTATGTTCTGTGCAAGAGATATTGGCCACAACATCCTCATTTTTACAAAGAACACATCGCTCTTCACAAACAGGCACCTCATTAGGGGCAGTCTATACTTAGAAGTCAAAATCAATCAATCGGACTCTTCTAGGTCACTTTTTCTAATCCCCACTTACTCAAAAGGACTGAAGTCATTGTTTTTGCTTCTGTTGGTCTCAAAATACAGAAAACAAGGAGCAGAAATTCCGGCTTTGAACTTTGAAAAGAAATTCCCTCGCAAAACAGGACAAAACAATATTTTGTACCCTCCTCTCTTCATTAAAATATTGTATATGTTGTGTACATTTATCTGGTTTAACTTCTCTCTCTCTCTCTCTCTCTTCCTCTCTCTCTCTCTCTATCTATCTGTCTCTCTCTCTGTGTGTCTCTCTCACTCTTTCATCTATCCCAGTGGTTGAAAGCCGCCAATATACTTTTCTCCTTGAAATAACTTCTAAGGAGCTGGAAGCATAAGAGGCAGGAGGCGCACAAAGATTTGAATTCCTGTGAATAGCTATATAACAGACTACCATATTTTTCAGAATATAAGACGCACCTTTCCGTCCTAAAAGAGGCTGAAAATTTGGGTGTGTCTTATACTCCGAATGTAGCTTTTTAAAAGCTTTTCCCACCAGACCTAATGGAGTACTATTGATTTTCCCGGCTCTTACTGGCTTGCAGGCTTGTTTTCATTGCTACTCCCTCCGAAAGTTTTTTTCAGTCCTAATGTGGTACTAACAACTTTCCTGGCTTGCAGGATTTTTTCATTGCTACTCCAAAGAAGCTTTTTTCAGCCCTAAGTCTTTGCAGGCTTGTTTTCATTGCTACTCCCTCCAAAAAAGGTTTTTTCAGCCCTAGCTAGGGGATAAAATAAGGTGCCGGTTCCCTGCCTTTTCTAGTCCTGTTTCCTCCCAGGAGATTCCTAGAGAGGCCCCACAGAGGCTTCTCCCTGCCTTTTCCAGCCCTGTTTCCTCCCAGGAGATTCCTAGAGAGGCCCCACAGAGGCCTTGAATGCCCGGTTCTTATCTAGGAAAGTTCATAAGTAGAGGCGTTCTTAGGTAGAGGTACCATTGTACTCCGAAAAATATGGTAGTTAGAAACACATTTCACAATCTTAATCAAAAGCATTGGCATCATTTTGAATTGAACATTGCAAAAAAAAAAAAAAACCCAAACAAACTGTATACATCAAGCAAAGGCAAGCTGCATTGTGAAGCCATCCCAACATTGAAGTGGCCTATGACGTTCTAAGACCATAATGAAGACTGGTTTGATTTAACTGCTGAAGGGTGGGGTGGGGATTCAAATCAAGAATTTCTCCACAAAGCACCAATTTACCCAAATGCAAATGCAGACGCGACTGTTGTATCTGCTGGAATACAGCGTTCGCATATTTTGTGCAACAACTGTGGCCCACCAGCAGGTGGCAGTGATTATAAGTTTATAGTTGCATTTGTGGTATGTGCTATGTCTTTTCTCTGTATATAAAGTTTCCTGCTTCCTTCCAGCAGATGAGCAGAAAAGCACATGTGGACTGTGCACTGTCTGTTCTGTATATACAGAATTTATAACAGCATCGTTGCCCATCTGTTGCTACTGGAATTAATCACCAGGGATGCCTTCAGCAAATTTAAGACAAATGCGTGAAGCTTTTCTTTTTCTCCCCCTGGTCTCCATAACAAATTAACAAATGTTAGCTGGTTTACAATGAATTACAACAGTCAATTCCATTAGGCTAATTTGATTGTCCCAAAGATGCTTTTTCAAAGGGCAGTTTGCTCCTCCCTGAAGATGTTTCGCTTCTCATCTGAGAAGCTTCTTCAGTTGTGATAAGAGTCTGACATAGAAACATAGAAGACTGACGACAGAAAAAGACCTCATGGTCCATCTAGTAAATATTATGTTACTGAAAGAGTAGTAGATGCTTTGAACAAACTTCCAGCAGATGTGGTTGGTAAATCCACGGTAACTGAATTTAAACATGCCTGGGATAAACATATATCCATCTGCCCTTATATTATTTCCTGTATTTTATCTTTGGATGGATATATGTTTATCCCAGGCATGTTTAAGTTCAGTTCCTGTGGATTTACCAACCACGTCTGCTGGAAGTTTGTTTCAAGCATCTACTACTCTTTCAGTCAAATAATATTTTCTTGTGTTGCTTCTGATCTTTCCCCCAACTGACCTCAGGTTTTGCCCCCTTGTTCTTGTGTTCACTTTCCTATGAAAAACAATTCTCCTGAACCTTATTTAACCCTTTAACATATTTAAATGTTTCGATCATGTCCCCCTCTTTCCCTTCTGTCCTCCAGACTATACAGATGGAGTTCATGAAGTCTTTCCTGATAAGTTTTATGCTTAAGACCTCCCACCATTTTTGTAGCCCGTCTTTGGACCCGTTCAATTTTATTTGTAGGTGAGGTCTCCAGAACTGAACACAGGATTACAAATGTGGTCTCACCAGCGCTCTATATAGCGGGATCATAATCTCCCTCTTCCTGCTTGTTATACCTCTAGCTATGCAGCCAAGCATCCTACTTGCGTTCCCTACCGCCTGACTGCACTGTTCACCCATTTTGAGACTGTCAGAAATCACTACCCCTAAATCCTTCTCTTCTGAAGTTTTTGCTAACACAGAACTGCCAATACAATACTCAGATTGAGGATTCCTTTTCCCCAAGTGCATTATTTTACATTTGGAAACATTAAACTGCAATTTCCATTGCTTTGACCATTTATCTAGTAAAGCTAAATCATTCTTCGGAGAGGGGCGGCATACAAATCTAAATAATCTAAATAATAAATAAATAAATAAATTTACCATATTACAGACCCGTCCAGGAATATCAACCCTATTGCACACTTTAGAGTCATCGGTAAATAGGCAAACCTTCCCTACCAAACCTTCCCCTATGTCACTCACAAACATATTAAAAAGAATAGGACCCAGAACAGACCCATGTGGCACACCGCTTGTAACCTGTCTCTGCTCAGAATACTCACCATTAACAATAACTCTCTGATGTCTATGCTTCAGCCAGCTTGAAATCCACTGAACTATCCAGGGATTAAGTCCAATCTTCACTAATTTATCTATCAGCTCTTTATGTGGAACCGTATCAAAGGCTTTGCTGAAGTCCAGATAGGATTTATCCTCTTTTTGAGTAGAGTCTCCACCATTTTAACTATAACTGAAGTCAAACTAACTGGCCTGTAGTTACCAGCTTCTTCTCTACTGCCCTTCTTGTGGATAGGCACAACACTGGCCATTCTCCAATGGCCACCCATTTTGAGACTGTCAGAAATCACGACCCCTAAATCCTTCTCTTCTGAAGTTTTTGCTTGCACAGAACTGCCAATACAATACTCAGATTGAGGATTCCTTTTGCCCAAGTGCATTATTTCACATTTGGAAACATTAAACTGCAGTTTCCATTGCTTTGAACATTTATCTAGTAAAGCTAAATCATTTACCATATTACAGGAATATCAACCCTATTGCACACTTTAGAGTAATCGGCACTGAACTATCCAGGGATTAAGTCCAATCTTCACTAATTTATCTATCAGCTCTTTATGTGGAACCGTATCAAAGGCTTTGCTGAAGTCCAGATAGGACTTTCATTGCAGTTTCCATTGCTTTCCCTACTGCCTGACCGCACTGTCCACCCATTTTGAGACTGTCAGAAATCACTGACAAGAAGCTCGTTGGATGAGAAGCAAAACGCCTTCAAGGAAAAAAACCCCAAAGCTCCTTTGGGACAACCATGACTTGAATGATTAAGAAACTCCATAGACATTTAGCCAAGGGTTCTGCATGGCTATCACTTACGCCTACTTTCATAAATAGCTCGTGACTTCTCATACAGCTCGTATGGGTCAGGCTTTCTCGGGTCAAAGGCCTCTGTTGAGTCGGGAAAAGAGCTTCTGTGAAGGGCTGGTGGGAAGGGAATACTCTGTGGCCCAGCTGGAGCAGATAGACTTGTCTGTGGGCTGCCTTGGTTGTCCCATTTGTCCATCATCTACAATGAATAATAAAAAAATTAAGGCCTTGAGAACCTGTAGACAAACTTCACAGCTTTGTCTTTCTCAATCAGGTCGCGCCGTCTTGTTATTCAGGAATATAATTTTTAGCAACAGCAATAGGATTTAGACTTATATGCTAGACTTCAGAGCGCTTTTACAGCCCTTTCTAAGCGGTTTACAGAATCAGCCTCTTGCCCCCGACAATCTGGGTCCTCGTTTGACCCACCTCGGAAGGAGGGAAGGCTGAGTCAACCTTGAACCGGTGGTGAGATCTGAACTGCTGAACTACAGCTAGCAGTTAGTTGAAGTAGCCTGCAGTGCTGCGCTGCCATCTCAGTCATTTGTAAACAATTAACAATATTGTCGAAGTATAACGTAGGCAGAGAACATTATTTTTAACATTTTTTTTTAGGACTCTGTCTAACAGTTGGGTTGGCAATATATACACCAACAATGCGTGTGAATGTATTATATCTTTAACTGGGCTTTGTTTGATTGGCTGATATTGCTGCAGACTGCCATAAGAGGGAGCTAGAGATCATAATTTGTTCTCTCTGTTGTTCTCTCTGCCATTCTCTCTGATATTCTTTCTCTCTATCAATCAATCAATCAATCAATCATACCTTTCTCCCTCCCTCTCTGCCTCTCTCTCTCTCTCTCATCTCTTTCTGTCTCTCCCTGTTGCTGTCTCTCTGTCTCTCTCTATCAATCAATCAATCATATCTTTTTCCCTCCCTCTCTGCCTCTCTCTCTCTCATCTCTTTCTGTCTCTCCCTGTTGCTGTCTCTCTGTCTCTCTCTCTCTCTCTCAATCAATCAATCAATCAATCAATCAATCAATCAATCAATCATATCTTTCTCCCTCCCTCTCTGCCTCTCCCTCTCTCTCTCATCTCTTTCTGTCTCTCCCTGTTGCTGTCTCTCTGTCTCTCTCTATCAATCAATCAATCAATCAATCAATCAATCAATCAATCAATCATATCTTTCTCCCTCCCTCTCTGCCTCTCTCTCTCTCTCTCTCTCATCTCTTTCTGTCTCTCCCTGTTGCTGTCTCTCTGTCTCAATCAATCAATCAATCAATCAATCAATCAATCAATCAATCAATCAATCAATCAAATCTTTCTCACTCCCTCTCTGCCTCTCTCTCATCTCTTTCTGTCTCTCCCTGTTGCTGTCTCTCTGTCTCTCTCTATCAATCAATCATATCTTTTTCCCTCCCTCCCCTTTCTCTCTCTCTCTTTTTCTGTCTGTCTCATTTCTCTCTATCTCTATCTCTGTGTCTCTGTCTGTCTGTCTCACTCTCTCCAGTTCTTCTTTTAATTGGTTTTTAAGTGTACATTTGCCAAATAGCCATTTCCACATGGACAGAAGGAAGGAAATGATTTATATATGCTTCATGGATCGGTATCACAAAATGCAGTAAGAAGGATTTGCTTTCAAGTCAATAAGTATACAAGGGCCTTTTAAGGTCACATCAGATTTATATTCCTTTATTTGGCAGCAGGGCACCCTAAAAATCTTGCAATGCAGGTTATTGTTTTCTAGATACATTATTTCCTTCTCAATCTTGAGTCTTATTCTAAGAACAATAATATTTGAAATAAATAAATAAATAAATAAACTTACAGGCTTTGGAGTTTTCCATGGTGAAAAGAATCCTAGAAAGAAAGAAAGAAAGAAAGAAAGAAAGAAAGAAAGAAAGAAAGAAAGAAAGGCGAAAGTAAAAAGTAATGAGAACTCAAATATGATTAATTTGTCATCATTCTTACTGACATCTTTATCTCCATTTATACAAATTACAGAGAAAGGAAGGTAGCACCTTATCACCCATTACCGCAACAGGACGTTTGGAAAAAGGTCACTTCATGCTCAAATCATTTTCACATTTAAAAACAATGGTCGGAGATAAATTTCTACAGGACAAAAAATAAATTAGAAAGTTAAACAAAAATCTCTAATTATTACAGTCAAAGGCTATGATCACCTGGGTTTCCCCTAGCTTAATATATTATCTATCTGGATGATTGCTTGTTTGTTTCTGCACAATGTCTACAAATACACAGTTGTGTACAGTTCTAGTAGACAACCAGTTAAATATGAGACAGCAATGTGCAGAGGCAGCCAAAAGAACCAATACGATCCTAGACTGTATTAACTCCGAGTCTTCAGAGAGGGGTGGCATACAAATCTAATAAATAATAATAATAATAATAATAATAATAATAATAATAATAATAATAATAATAATTTCTTTGTTTCTTTACAGAGTCTGCACTTTGGATCGTCTGTTGAGAATTGAAAAATCAACAGACGATCCAAAGTGCAGACTCTGTAAAGAAACAGATGAAACAATCGATCACATACTCAGCTGCTGCAAAAAGATCGCACAGACTGACTACAAGCATAGACATGACGCTGTGGCACAGATGATCCACTGGAACTTGTCATTTACCAGTGGCAAAGAACTGGTGGGATCATAAGCCCGAAAAAGTGGTCGAAAATGAGCAAGCAAAACTACTGTGGGACTTCCGACTTCCGACTGACCGAATTCTGAAGCATAACACACCAGACATTGTGATCGTGGAGAAAAAGAAAGTATGGATCATCGACATCGCAATCCCAGGAGACAGCAGAATTGAGGAGAAGCAGCTAGAGAAATTAGTGAAATACGAAGATCTAAAAATCGAGCTGCAATGACTCTGGTGACGAAGAGAGACTGCGGGAACAGGGCATGGATAGTCTAGAGAAAAGGAGGGCCAGAGCGGACATGATAGCAGTCTACAGGTATACGAGGGGTGGCCACAGAGAGGAGGGGATCACTTTATTCTCCAGGGCACCGGAGGGCCGGACGAGGAACAACGGCTGGAAGCTGACCAAGGAGAGATTCAACCTGGGGTAGGGGAAGCTGTTTTCACATGCGCAATAGCACGCCTGCACGCTCTTTGGTTACCCAAGGAAAAAAGGTTTGCCATCACTGTTCTATAGTATATTAGAATGTATTGTTATATTATTATATATTATTATTATAATATAGTACTGTATATTATTAGCATTATTACAGTATAATGTTCTATACTGCATTTTATTCAATGCCTGTAAGCCCCCTTCGGTGAACTGGGTGGCATATCAGTTTTGATACATAAAAGGTTTATGGGAAACATTTTTTAATCGTGTAAGTTGCCTAAATGTAGATTATCCACCGAAACGATAAAGCGCACACAGGCCCAAACATTAACTAAATCTTTTTTATGCTCACCTTTGTAAAAGCAGAATCCAATTTAAATCTCCGAGGCTTGGTCTCAGCCTCGAAGGAAGAGCTACACCGTCCATAACAAATAGCTGTGTGGCTTCCTTTATTGCTCTATGCGCTTATTTCTTTTCATCTCTGGGCGGAATAGTGTAACAAATCCTCCAGCTTCGCAGCGGTACAACTACAAGGCTGCTTTGAAGTATTGTTTGCATTTCATAGTGTTCATCAATTTAGTGAACAGGAAAAAGTTTTGTACAGAGAAACAGGAAAACCAGCTTTTGAGTTAAGTTAGTCCTATAATTTATTTATGGAGGTGCCTATGGAAAAATCCCAGTCTTTTACTGCTACCTTACTCGCTAGCTACATCTTTCATCTTGCTATCTCTCTCTCTCTTCCTCCCTCTCATCTATTTATCCCCCCTTTCTCTCTATCATACTCTCTCTCTCTCCAATCCTCTCTCTCTCTCTAACTCTCTCTCTCTCCTGTCTGTCTATGTATCAATGTGGAATACTGTGTTCAGTTCTGGGGGGCCCAATTTAAAAAGGACATTGATAAACCAGAGCAAGTTCAAAGGAGAGTTACAAGGATGGTGAGTGGTCTGGAAACCATGTCCTTTGAGGAACGGTTAAATGATCTAAGGATGTTTAATCTCCAAAGGAGAAGACTGAGAGGAGACTTCATAACTCCGGGACCGCCTTCTGCCGCACGAATCCCAGCGACCGGTTAGGTCCCACAGAGTTGGCCTTCTCCGGGTCCCATCGACTAAGCAATGTCGTTTGGCGGGATCCAGGAAAAGAGCCTTCTCTGTGGCGGCCCCGACCCTCTGGAACCAGCTCCCCCCAGGATATCAGAGTTGCCCCCACCCTCCTTGCCTTTCGCAAGCTCCTTAAAACCCACCTCTGTCATCAGGCATGGGGGAATTGAAACTTCCCTTCCCCATAGGCTTATAGAATTTATACATGGTATGCTTGTATGTATGAGTGGTTCTTTAAATTGGGGTTTTAAAGATTATTTTTAATATTAGATTTGTTTAGATTGTCTTTTTATATTGTTGTTAGCCGCCCCGAGTCTTCGGAGAGGGGCGGCATACAAATCTAATTAATACAAATACAAATATAAACCGTCTACCAATATCTGAAGGGCTGTCACAGAGCAGAGGGAGCAGCATTGTTCTCATTAGCACATGGAAGGACTAGAAACAATGGAACGAAACTGATTTTTCTGATGAGATATCAGAAAAAACTTTCTAACAGAGAGGGTGATAAACCAGTGGAACAGTTTGCCACAGGAGGTAGTGGACTCGCCTTCACTGGAGGTCTTCAAACAGAGACTGGACAGTCATCTTTCTAGGATGGTTTAATGTATCCTGCATTGAGCAGGGGGTTGGGCCCGATGACCCTGGAGGTCCCTTCCAACTCTATGATTCTATGCCTCCAATGTATCCATGTATTTATGTATATACATATGTGTTCTGTCGGGCTCTCTGGTAGAATCCTCCCAAAAATTCACAGGTACAAATTTCACACAAACACACGTTTGAAAATTCAAAACAATGTTCTTTATAATGAAAATTCACTTAAACCAAGCCCTCTTTTGGTATAGCCAAGAGCACTCGTCTCCAAACAAACTGGTAATTTGTACAAGTCCCTTATCAGTTCTGTGATACTTAGCTTGCAGCTGTGAGGCAATTCACAGTCCTTCTTCTTTCACAAAGTGAAACACACTTTGCTCTGGTTTAGTTTCAAAGCGGGGGGAAATCAGCACGCAAAGGTCAAAGTCAGCAAAGCAGGCATGAAACACAAGGATCAGATAATCCTCCATAATGGCCAAACCCACAGGCTGCTATTTATAGCAGCCTCACTAATGACCACAGCCGCACCCAACCACAGATGGCCTCATTTTCTTTGATAATAATCTCTCAGTTGTTGCTGCCTCTGCATCGCTCTCCCCATGCGTGGCTGTATCATTAACTCTTGTTCTGAATCCAAGGAGGAGCTAGATAATTGATCTCCTTCTGAGCTGTCTGCCCCACTCTCCTCCTCCCTGTCACTCATGTCTTCTTGGTCAGAGGAGCCTTCATCAGCAGATTCCACCGGGAGCAAAACAGGCGTGCAGCATGTGGATGTCTCCCCCACATCCACAGTCCTTGGGGCAGGAGCTGGGCCAGAACTAACCACAACACGCATGTATCTACTTACCTACCTACCTACCATCTATTCATCTATTCACCCACCCATCCATCCATCAAAAGCAATTACAGCCCACTACTGTACTAAATGATACCATAATGAAGGCTCGTGGAAGTTCTACTGGGCAGAATGTAGAAAGCAACAAGTCTGCTATCCTAATCCAGTGATGGTGAACCTATGGCAGGCATGCCACAGGTGGTACATGGAGGCATATCTGCCGGCACGCGAGCCGTTGCCTTAGCTTAGCTCCAGCATCCATGTTCGCTCTGGCCAGCTGATTTTTGTCTCATGCGGAAGTTCCGGGAGGGCATTTTCGGCTTCCAGAGGGCTTTTGGGTGGATGGGGGAGGGCATTTTTGCTCCCCCCAGGATCTAGGGAAGCCTCTGGAGCCTGGGGAGGGTGAAAAATGGGCCTACTGGGCACAGCGGAAGTCATTTCCAGCCTCCAGAGGGCTGTGAGGGGGGGCAGGGTAAGCTGTTTTTGCCCTCCCCAGACATTGAATTGTGGGTGTGGGCACTCGCGCTTTCAGCACCTGAGGGCCATCACTGTCCTAATCTGTTGATTTCATTCTATGGAAACTGGTCAAACTAATGGCTAGAAAGCATTTTCCACCACAATGTTGTGTAGCTGGGTTGTCTTACACTGTTCTGTCCCCAGTTACGAACGTATCAAAAACCCACACCGTTTGAATGAACTTAGTTTAACCAATGAACCTAGAAACAGAAGATTGACGGCAGAAAAAGACCTCATGGTCCATCTAGTCTGCCCTTATACCATTTCCTGTATTTTATCTTAGGATGGATATATGTTTATCCCAGGCATGTTTAGATTCAATTGCTGTGGATTTCACATCTGCTGGAAGTTTGTTCCAAGGATCTACTACTCTTTCAGTAAAATAATATTTTCTCATGTTGCTTTTGATCTTTCCCCCAACTAACCTCAGATTGTGTCCCCTTGTTCTTGTGTTCACTTTCTTATTAAAAACACTTCCCTCCTGGACCTTATTTACCCGTTGAACATATTTAAATGTTTCGATCATGTCTCCCCTTTCCCTTCTGTCCTCCAGACTATACAGATGGAGTCCATGAAGTCTTTCCTGATACGTTTTATGCTCAAGACCTTCCACCATTCTTGTAGCCCGTTCAATTTTGTCAATATCTTTTTGTAGGTGAGGTCTCCAGAACTGAGCACAGTATTCCAAATGTGGTCTCTGCTAACCACTGCTAATAACTGGCTTAGCAGTGGAGACACACATACACAAATCAAAAAGCAATATTTTCTTGCAGAAAGTCAGCTGCTAATTAATCTTTATTAGCAGCTGGAGTAAGCTCAAACAGTCTTAACTCAAAGCAATGCAATTAGTTCTTGCTACCTCACGTAGTTTCCAAAGGCTTGGCAAAATGCCCAGGAGTCTTCTGCGATATGAAATCCGAAGCAGAGAAACAGGGATTCACAAGACAATTCACAACAGATACACAAGTCAAAACTGTTGTTTCCTGCAGCCCTTCAGCTGCTTCTACTATTCTTAAGTAAACTAGGGAAGTGGCCAATTAGCTCCCAGTCTTACTCGCGAGGAGACCTCCTCTAGAGTAACCATTCCTCTCTCTTGGCAGCCCTGCGTACTCTTGCATCAAGAAGAAGAGAAGCTTCTTCTTCCTCATCACATGCCAAGAAGTACTGGAGGTTCCTAAGGTCCTGGCTTAACCTCTGCCTCTGGCACCAAGTCCTCCCAATCCCACCCCACCCCATGTCCAACTCAGGCTGCTGGCACATCACCAAGTCGGTCTCCTCGTAAACTGAATCCACTATCAGCTGCACGGGCCACTAGTGGGCCACAACATACAGCTCCCATCCATCCTTCCTAGTTTGAAGGCATCGCAACTGTTTAAGTCAAAATATGCTAGAGAGCTGGCTCAACAGATGTCCCTTGTTTTCACATCACTTGTCACAACTACATCGAACTGTATGGATTTTATTGCCTTTCGCCACAGGCAACGTCTCCGCATAAGGCTGCCTTAATTAAACTATCTGAAGAGTAGGGCAAGGATTTTTTTCCCCCTAAAAATGAACAGATGGCTTTCTGGCCCTTCCCTGTGGGATAATGAGACTCTACATGAGTTTCCAGGTAGTGTGACCTTTATTTAATTTAAGGGCAAACTTTTTCCTTTTATTAAATTTGGTGGCAGCGCCGATTCCGTGCTCAAGTGGGGAAATTAAACATACTTGCATGCTCATCAGCTCGGAAATTGCTTTCGGATATAAAGTTTCTTGAAAGGTGGTGGAGGAGGTTCCCTCATGATCTCCTGAAGGAGATTTCCAGAAAAAATATGGCTGTTCAGGATATTGGTATAAATTGCTTCTGCAGCAAGTGTATGTTTACAGGAGAAGAGTGGGCAGAGTCGATTGCCCAGGTTCGCCTGGTGCACCAGTTGCGGCCCTATCTGGACCGGGACTCACTGCTCACAGTCACTCATGCCCTCATCACCTTGAGGTTCAACTACTGTAACGCTCTCTACATGGGGCTACCTTTGAAAAGTGTTCGGAAACTTCAGATCGTGCAGAATGCAGCTGCGAGAGCAATCATGGGCTTCCCAAGGTATGCCCATGTTACACCAACACTCCGCAGTCTGCATTGGTTGCCGATCAGTTTCCGGTCACAATTCAAAGTGTTGGTTATGACCTGTAAAGCCCTTCATGGCATCAGACCAGAATATCTCCGGGGCCGCCTTCTGCCGCACGAATCCCAGCGACTGGTTAGGTCCAGCGGAGTTGGCCTTCTCCGGGTCCCGTCGATTAAGCAATGTCGTTTGGCAGGACCCAGGAGAAGAGCCTTCTCTGTGGCGGCCCCGACCCTCTGGAACCAGCTCCCCCCAGGATATCAGAGTTGCCCCCACCCTCCTTGCCTTTCGCAAGCTCCTTAAAACCCACCTCTGTCATCAGGCATGGGGGAATTGAATTTTTTCTCTTCCCCCTAGGCTTATAGAATTTATAGATGGTATGCTTGTATGTATGATTGGTTCTTTAAATTGGGGTTTTTTAGATTGTTTTTAATATTAGATTTGTTTACATTGTCTTTTTATATTGTTGTTAGCTGCCCCGAGTCTTCGGAGAGGGGCGGCATACAAATCTAATACATACTAATACTAATACAGTACTAAACCATCAGCATGGAATCAAATCATTGCTACAAATGGTCAGCCTGCCAGGCACTGCAATGAATAATCAATATAGTATCATTTATAGTGGTACCTCTACCTAAAAATGCCTCTACTTAAGAACCTTTCTAGATAAGAACCGGGTGCTCAAGATTTTTTTGCCTCTTCTTAAGAACCATTTTCTACTTAAGAACGCAAGCCCAGAAAAATTTCCCAGGAAATTTGAGAGCGGCACAAAGTCCCGGCCAGTTTCCTGCCATTCCCCTTGGGTTTCTCTCTCTGGCGCAGTGTATGGGAGGCAGCCTTGTGCCAGGTGTATGGGAGGCGCATGCTCCTCCTCACAGCCACAGAGTCCCCCACTTTTTTTAAGCCTTAAAGTTTTGGATTTCTTTGATTCCCCTCACCTCACCTTCTTCCTTTGGCAGCGACTCTCCTCCTCTTCTTCTTCCTCCTCCTCCTCCTCCCACCCAAATTCCAAGCTTTTATTTCTTTCCTAACTTCCTAATAGGTTTGCATGCTGTTGTGGTTAGCTCTGGCCCTGCTCCTGCCCCAAGGACTGTGGATGTGGGGGAGACATCCACATGCTGCAGGCCTGTTTTGCCCTCGGTGGAATCTGATGATGAAGGCTCTTATGACCAAGAAGACATGAGTGACAGGGAGGAGGAGAGTGTGGAAGACAGCTCAGCAGGAGATCAATTCTCTAGCTCCTGCTTGGATTCAGAACAAGAGTTAATGATACAGCCACGCATGCGGAGAGCGATGCATAGGCAGCAACAACTGAGAGATGATTATCAAAGAAAATGAGGCCACCTGTGGTTGGGTGGGGCTGTGGTCATTAGTGAGGCTGCTATAAATAGCAGCCTGTGGGTTTGGCCATTGTGGATCATCTGATCGTTGTGTTTTGTGACTGCTTTACTGACTTTGACTTTTTGTGTGCTGATTTTTGCCCGCTTTGAAACTAAACCAGAGCATAGTGTGTTTCACTTTGTGAAAGAAGAAGGACTGTGAATTGCTCCAAGCTAAGTATCACAGAACTGATAAGGGACTTGTACAAATTACCAGTTTGTTTGCAGACGAGTGCTCTTTGCTATACCAAAAGAGGGCTTCGTTTAAGTGAATTTTCATTATAAAGAACATTGTTTTGACTTTTCAAACGTGTGTGTGTCTGAAATTTGTGCCTGTGAATTTTTGGGAGGATTCTACCAGGGAGCCCGACAGAACACATGCATTATTTGGTTTTACATTGATTCCTATGGGATAAATTGCTTCTACTTTCAAACTTTTCTACTTAAGAAAAATTCACAGAATGAATTAAGTTCTTAAACAGAGGTACCACTATGTTTTGCAAAAAAATAAATAAAAATCCTCCAGTGATGGAATACCACAACTTTTGAAGGCAATCTATTCCGTTTGGGACAAAACTTACACATCGGGACAAAACATACACATTAATCTAAAAGGAAAAAAAATATAATGCTACTCCAGTTGTAAATTTGTGATTTCATCCTCTTAAAGAACACGGACACAAATGCCCTCATTTGTAATTGCTCCACAAAGATTAAAGAAAGGATTTTCCACTTATTTATAAGGAACTTTTTAAAATATTGGATTTGTAGACTGCTTATTATTGTTGTGAGCTGCCCCGAATCTTCGGAGAGGGGCGGCATGCAAATCTAATAATGATTATTAAATTATTATTAATTGCAGTTTTAAATTGAGGACTAATCCGAAGAAAGGAAGCCGTAACAGAGAATTTTAGTGCTTGCCGTATTTCAGGGCGTTTCAAAATAAAAATAATATTCTAATAATAGTTTCCTGGGCCTCTTTCTCATTTTCCCACCTTCGCTAACAGGATGCGGGGGATAACGTGTTTCAACCTGTCCCCTGTTCCTGCAAGGGCCAGATTTGCTGTTGTGCTAATTTTCACCGACTGTGTGCGAACCGCCACAGTGAGTTTTCCAATGCCAGAGCTTGCTAGGAGTTCAATAAGTACAAGGTATTTATTTATTTATTGGATTTGTAGGCCGCCCCTCTCCGCAGACTCGGGGCGGCTAACAACAGCAGTAAAACAGTATAACAAAATCCAATACTAAAAAACAGTTAAAAACCCATTATATAAAAACCAATCATACATACAAACATACCATGCATAGAATTGTAAAGGCCCAGGGGGAAAGAGTATCTCAATTCCCCCATGCCTGGCGGCAGAGGTGGGTTTTAAGCAGCTTACGAAAGGCAAGGAGGGTAGGGGCAGTTCTAATCTCTGGGGGGAGTTGGTTCCAGAGGGTCGGGGCTGCCACAGAGAAGGCTCTTCCTCTGGGTCCTGCCAAGCAACATTGTTTGGTTGACGGGACCCGGAAAAGACCCACTCTGTGGGACCTAACTGATCGCTGAGATTCGTGCAGCAGAAGGCGGTCCCTGAGGTAATCTGGTCCAGTGCCATGAAGGGCTTTATAGGTCATAACCAACACTTTGAAATGTGACCGAAAACTGAACGGCAACCAATGCAGACTGCGGAGTGTTGGTGTAACATGGGCATATTTAGGGAAGCCCATGATTGCTCTCGCAGCTGCATTCTGCACGATCTGAAGTTTCCGAACACTTTTCAAAGGTTGCCCCATGTAGAGAGCATTGCAGTAGTCGAGCCTCGAGGTGATGAGGGCATGAGTGACTGTGAGCAGTGACTCCCGGTCCAAATAGGGCCGCAACTGGTGCACCAGGCGAACCTGGGCGAACGCCCCCCTCGCCACAGCTGAAAGGTGTTTCTCTAATGTGAGCTGTGGATCGAGGAGGACGCCCAAGTTGCGAACCCTCTCTGAGGGGGTCAATGATTCTCCCCCCAGGGTAATGGACGGACAGATGGAATTGTCCTTGGGAGGCAGGACCCACAGCCACTCCATCTTGTTTGGGTTGAGTTTGAGTTTGTTGACACCCATCCAGGCCCCAAAGTATGCATCTGAGAGCAAAGAAGTACACAGAATAATGAAATAACAGAGTTGGAAGGGACCTTGGAGGTCTTCTAGTCCAACCCCTTTCCTAACCTTACACCTGTGATGGCGAACCTATAGCACGTGTGCCACAGGTGGTACATGGAGCCAATCATGGGCTGCCATTTTTTTTACTGCCACACTGTGGGTGTGGCTTATTTTGTGGGTGTGGCTTGACAATTATGTGACCAGGGGGGTAGCTTAAAGGTCATGTGACTGGGTGGGAGTGGCTTACCCACTAAGGTAAGTTTTCAAATAGGCGCTTGGACTCTTTTTCGGTTGATTAAGTCCCATTATGTGAATAGCCACAAAAAGGACAAATGATAGACAGCATTATTTGTTGAAGAGCACAGTCACATTTTAAGGTTATATTGTGTTGTTTAAGTGTTCCCTTTATTTTTTTGAGCAGTGTGTATACTTTTGCCAGCCAATCAGATTATATTACAATCTGCATATTCACTGTGACTAGGTACAGTAATATCTCGAACTTAATTGGTTCTGGGAGGAGGTTCGTAAGGTGAAAAGTTCGTAAGACGAAACAATGTTTCCCATAGGAAACAATATAAAATCAATTAATGCGTGCAAGCAAAAAAATATATAGTAAAAACGGCGCTCCGCTGGGCACCGCCACCCGTCTGTCACGTTTTGAAACAGCTGGGCGCTTCTCAGCCTTCTCCCGAATGCTGAACCCGGAAGTTCGGCAAAGGTTCGGGTTCAGGTTCGGGAGGCTGCTGAGAAGCCCCGCCGCCTGGCTGTCGCCCTTTGAAACAGCCGGGGGGCTTCTCAGCATTCTCCCGAATGCCGAACCCAAAGTTTTGCCGAACCTCCAGGTTTGGTGTACGGGAGGCCACCGAGAAGCCCCACCACCTGGCTGTCGCCTTTTGAAACAGCCGGGGGGCTTCTCGGCGTTCTCCCGAATGCCAAACCCGGAAGTTCGGCAGAAGTTTAGGTTTGGCGTTCAGGTTTGGAAGGCCGCCGAGAAGCCCCGCCTCCCAGTTGTCACCTTGCCAGAAGAGCCGCAGAGCTGTTGGCCGGTCGGGAGGCTCAAACGGAGGTGGGGAATCCCAATAGGGAATTCCATGGGCGGAGCTTTGACATCACGGAGATGTCCTTCCTGGAGTTCGGCGTTCGGGCGGTGGGTTCATAAGGCGAAAAAAGTTCGTAAGAAGAGACAAAAATTTTCCGAACCCCGGGTTCGTATCTCGAAAAGTTCGTGAGACGAGGGGTTCGTATCACGAGGTACTGCTGTAGTTTTATGTGGCTGAAGTCATTACAATCCTTCTCTCTGCAATTTGAAATATTGCCTCAGTTAGGCCCTGATCCTGACAGACTTCACCCCTATCCCAAAGGCAATAATTCAGGAAGACATTTGAGGGAGCGAAATAATGAAAACCTTTCTCCCACAAGTGCCGTATTTACCAGTTGCGGGATGGTACAAGATAACAGGCAACCCCCCCCCCTCATTTTTGCAAAACCAATTTGAAGAGAAAGGATTTGACAAGAGCAGTTGTCGTGACGTGAGAGATGTAGAATAAAACAGCAATTAAAAAGGGAATAATCTGGCAGGGTTGTGAGGAAAAGGATAATCGGAAAGATTGTCACAAAACATAAAAATGTTTTTAAACAGAGAACCTTTCCAGGAGATGTAATTAAATTCTCCCCTATCTCCATCTTGGCAAGTCTCACTGTAATTTTTTTTCTATAGAGCCCGAAAATTAAAAAGCGTAAACTGAAAATGTTCCTTGCTGAGATGGGACGTGGTAAATGGCAAACACAAACGTTGTGCTGTTTTTTGCACTCTGGAGCTTTAGAAAGCTTCCCTGAACCCTCTGGGGGGCAGGAAAAACAGCACAACGACAAACTGGAAGTGTGTTTTCCAAAGTTCTGGTTTGCTGTTGTGCTGTTTTTTGCACTCCGGGGCTTCAGGAAGCTTCCCTGAACCTTCCGGAGTGCAAAAAAACAGCACAACGACAAACCGGAAGTGCATTTTCCTGGACTTCCGGTTTGTCCGTTGGGGGAATTTTTTTTGCCTCCCGGCCTTTGTTCTGCCTGACTGGGCTTAGGCAATGCGTAATAGTCCAAGGAAAAGAAATCAAACACACACGTGCTCTGCTAATCAACAAACTTGTATTAAATAAACAAAAAACGGTTACTCAAGACAGTTCTTAGTGTCCAAAAACAATGATAGTGCAAGGGTTACTTCAGCTGCATACAAAAACACAGGAAAAAACAAACAAAGACAACCTGGAGTGAGCAAAGACGTTTCAGGAGTCCTTTTGAATCTTTGAAGCAAACAGCAAGTCCCAGAGTTTTCACCTCCCACTTGTCTGAAAAAGCTGGGTTGAAAACTCCAACGGCACGGAACAGAAACTTCAGAGCAGGAACCACAAAATAACACAGATAAACAGCCACAGTTTGCCTTGGGCCGTTGTTCCCTTTTATACCTTTAGCCCTCATTAAGGGAACCTCACCCAGCCCTCACTATAAGAACCACACCCAGCCCAGGTGCTCCTATAATGACTTGTAATAGTCCTTCAGTCGATCCCTTCTTTGCATAGCTCTTCGGCTATGCAGATCAATATATTGATCTGCAGAAGAATCCAGAGATGAAAGACTGTCTGAGGGACTGTATGTCAAATCCCCTGGGCTGTCTGCTGAATCATTGTCCCAGTGGCCTCGTCCTCCTGGCTGTCTGCCACGTCTTCCTGGCTGTCTGCCACGTCTTCCTGGCTGTCAGCCAGGCTTTCACATTCACTTTGTGCCGCGTCTCTCCCATCGGTGGGAGCAACGGCTGGCCCAGGCCCAAACACAACAGGCTTCAGGGAAGCTTCCCTGAAGTGTCCAGAGGGCAAAACAGCATTTCCCAGGGCCAAAAATTAGCTGGCCAGCACACACATGCGTGCTGGAGCTAAACACTGCAAAGTCTCACGTATCCATCGCTATGGCTCCGCGTGCCACCTGTGGCACCCACGCCATTGGTTCGCCATTACGGCTCTAGAGTCTCAACCTCTTTTTTATAGTGTGGTGACAACAACTGGAAGTGGTATTTGAGGCGTGGGAACTTGTCTCTAGCAGAGCCTGCGCTGTTTTCTGTGGATTTTTATTAAACGTTTGAAATTCTCATGTAATTTTAAGGAAGTTTTCGTTCTCGGAATACAAATAACACCCAAATTGGCACGCCAGCCTTCCGCGAGAAGAAAGAGTCGGTAGTAAATTTCCCAGAAGGATAATCAATTCAGGTCTTCTGCTCGCACCTAAATGCCAAGTAAGCAATTACTTTTCATTTAACTAAATTATTCTCTTAGTTTGGATGAAAACAAATATTCAGTTCCAGTTAAAAGCTATTCTGGGCTAGGTTGACACAGCTGGAGAAAAAAAAAAGAGAGATGATCTTTGCCTCATTTTATCTGCAAAACCTATAATTTATTTATTTATTTATTTATTTACTTACTTACTTACTTACTTACTTACTTACTTATTGGATTTGTATGCCACCCCTCTCCGTGGACTCGGTATATATATATATGCCTTATATATTTGTTTTCGTAGATTTTCACGGGTACAGGTATGATGGTCTTGGTATATTCGGGTTTCTTCCCGTGTAGGATTTGGAAATTTCTGGTGACGTTTCAATGAGGTCCCACTCGTCATCTTCAGGCTAGTGTTTCTGTCCTTGTTCTAGGGTGAACACAGCGAGACCTGAGCTGCCTTCCTTCTATAAATACTGGTGGCTGGGTGTGGTTTGATGCAATTGCTGAGCCATCAAACCACACACAGCCACCAGTATTTATAGAAGGAAGGCAGCTCAGGTCTCGCTGTGTTCACCCTAGAACAAGGACAGAAACACTAGCCTGAAGATGACGAGTGGGACCTCGTTGAAACGTCGCCAGAAATTTCCAAATCCTACACGGGAAGAAACCCGAATATACCAAGACCATCATACCTTATATATTTTATATATAAAAGAAATATCAATCTCTCTGTACTTGTAATTAATATTCGTAACACAGGTAGACTTAACGGACCACAATTGAGCCCAACACTTCTGTTGTTAAGTGAGACATTTGCTAAGTGACTTTAATTTTATGACTTTTCTTGCCACGGATTCTAAGTGAATCACCGTGGTTTGATAAGTTGAGTGGTGTGGTCCCTAGTGGGTGGAGCCTTACAATCAGGAGGCTGTGAGTTCGATCCCAGGTAGAGGCAGATATTTCTCTCTCTCTGGGCACAATGAGAATTTATCTGCCGATCAAAACTCCACATTGGCAACAGGGATGCATCCGGCCACTCAGCTTCATTTAGACTCCACCCTGCTAGGGAATATGGGGTCATTTTAAAAAAAATGACTGTGGTTGATAAGTTAGTAACCTGATTCAGTAGCTACTGGTGCGCTCTGGGTGACTGGCGGACAGGTGTACCAGTCTACATGAAATTTGGCTTCTGTGCGTGCAAAAAACCTGCAGAAAACTGGCAAAATCTCTATCGCACACACATCCTTGTGCGAAATTTGAATTTCTGCGCATGCACAGAAATCTCGTGAGGGGTCACGTGTGCGATTTCAGTGAATTATTTTTGCTTCTGCGCATGCCTGAAGAACAGAACTGAAGAAGATTATCCGATGAGAACCAAAATGTCTTCAAAGAAAAACAAAGAAAGTCCAGGTGAACTCAAGGACTCTCTAAAATGAATGCAAATGACCAGCTGTCTGCAAGGAATATAAATCCTTCCATTCCTCGCCATCCAGTCAGAGCTTAAGAAGCATCTTGAATGAGAACCAAATGTCTTCAAAGAAAAACAAGGAACTCCATTTACCTCCTGAAAAAAGCACCTTTTGTATAACCGTGACCTTAGAACTGAGAATCTCAACAGACCATCACCCAAGTGGTGCAAGATTGGAAGATATGGGGAGATCTGACCCACGGAATCACGCAAAAGTTGGACACGATTGAGTGGAGAAGATCGTCATCGTCACCTGTAGGTATTGCCGATTATTGCAACGCTACAAAAAACCTATCTTGTTGATAAAGCATCTCATCCTTCTGTCTTATTTATATAAGACACAACCTAAGTATTGCCCACAAGATCATATGCTGCAACGTCCTGCCTGTCAATGACTATTTCAGCTTCAACAGCAACAACACAAGAGCACGCAACAGATTCAAACTTAATATTAACCGCTCCAAACTTGACTGTAAAAAATATGACTTTAGCAATCGAGTTGTCGAAGCGTGGAACTGATTACCGGACTCCGTGGTGTCAACCCTTAACCCCCAACATTTCTCCCTTAGACTTTCCACGGTTGACCTCTCCAGATTCCTAAGAGGTCAGTAAGGAGCGTGCATAAGTGTACTAGTGTGCCTTTCGTCCCCTGTCCAATTGCCTCTCCTTTGTTCTGCTGGTGTGTCTCAACCGCCCATAATTACAGGGTAATTAGTCCAGGAAGACACACACCACACGATAAAAGGAAAACCCAAAAGTTTTCATAAACAGAAAAACAGAAACAGCTCCCTTTTTAAATGTCAAAGGGATTTTCTGGTACACACAAGGCACAGGTTACATGCAATCTAATTGCTCATCCAATAACTAGGAAATTGAGTCCAATTCTAAAGTCCAGAGAGTCCACACACACAATCCTGAACAGCAAAAACCACGATCTTGATGAAACAATGAATCAGATAAACTGCCATGAGGCTAAAACACCAGGCTGCACTTTTATCTGTAGCACTAATTACAGCAGCCCCACCCAACCACAGGTGGCCTCATTTTCTCTTGTAATAATCCTTCAGTTGTTGTCTCCTATGCATCACTCTACGCATGCGTGGATGTGTCATTAATTCTTGTTCAGAATCGAGGGATGATACAGATGACTGATCTCCTCCTGGGCTGTCTGCCAAATGCCCCTCTTCCCTATCACTCACGCTTCCTTGGTCAGAGGAGACTTCGTCGGCAGATTCTACTGGGAGAAAAACAGGCCTGAGGCATGTGGATGTCTCCCCCACCTCCACCTCCACATTCCTTGGGGCAGGAGCTGGGCCAGAGCTAACCACAACATCCTTTATCTCATATATCTTTTCTTCCTTTCATATATCTTCTCTATTTTTATATATTTTCTTCTCTCCTTTTCTTTGTATATATTACTACATGTCTATTCTCTTCAATATGTATTGTTTATTGGACAAATAAGTAAAAAAATAAAAATGTAAGTCTAAAGGTTATATTCTCTGTGTATCTAGGGAAAAGAGTAAAATGTGGGTTCACTGTGCATGTCTATAAGAATGTGGAATGCCCTCTGTGGATATGATAGGATCAAACATACCTGCCTGGTTAAGGCAACCCACTCCTTTGAGTAGCTTAAGGAAATAATTATTAATTTAAGCTTCCTTTTACCTAACATAATTAAAACCCTTCTGTTTGTCTAAGGAAAAAACTAATTAGATACTCTTCTGTTTATTTAGCAATCATACCCTGAGAGGATTTGGTCTGTATGCTATGTGCCACATATTAACCATTTACGTTGCAACTAGGTTAAGTAAAAAGTTAATACTTTACATTTGTATATGCAAGAAACTTGTTATAAATAATAAACTTGCAAGTCCAGAGACAGAGAGCTTCCGAACACGAGGCATCTCTGCTCATCCCAGAGAGATATTTCCAACCTGGACAAAGAGTCATTCAAGAAATCATGTCTTTGTGTCTATGATTTTACAGCCACCTATCACTTTAAAGACTGACTTCTAATAATAACATTAATAATATTTTATTAGATTTGTATGCCACCCCTCTCCGAAGACTCAGGACGGCTCACAGCAACAATAAACAATTTACAATAAATCCAATATTTAAAAACTATGGTTAAAAACTCCTATCATTAAAAAACAGACAATACTACCCAATCAACATAGAAACATAGAAACATAGAAACATAGAAGACTGACGGCAGAAAAAGACCTCATGGTCCATCTAGTCTGCCCTTATACTATTTCCTGTATTTTATCTTACAATGGATATATGTTTATCCCAGGCATGTTTAAATTCAGTTACTGTGGATTTACCAACCACGTCTGATGGAAGTTTGTTCCAAGGATCTACTACTCTTTCAGTAAAATAATATTTTCTCATGTTGCTTTTTATCTTTCCCCCAACTAACTTCAGATTGTGTCCCCTTGTTCTTGTGTTCTCTTTCCTATTAAAAACACTTCCCCCCTGAACCTTATTTAACCCTTTGACATATTTAAATGTTTCAATCATGTCCCCCCTTTTCCTTCTGTCCTCCAGACTATACAGATTGAGTTCATTAAGTCTTTCCTGATACGTTTTATGCTTAAGACCTTCCACCATTCTTGTAGCCCATCTTTGGACCCGTTCAATTTTGTCAATATCTTTTTGTAGGTGAGGTCTCCAGAACTGAACACAGTATTCCAAATGTGGTCTCACCAGCGCTCTAGATAAGGGGATCACAATCTCCCTCTTCCTGCTTGTTATACCTCTAGCTATGCAGCCAAGCATCCTACTTGCTTTTCCTACTGCCCGACCACACTGCTCACCCATTTTGAGACTGTCAGAAATCACTACCCCTAAATCCTTCTCTTCTGAAGTTTTTGCTAACACAGAACTGCCAATAACCAGACATAAATCTCACTAGCCAAGGGATACATCAATTACCCCGTGCGACATAGATGGGTTTTCAGAGGGTTGTGGAAGGCGAGGAGGATGGGGGCAGTTCAAATCTCCAGGGGGAGTTGGTTCCAGAGGGCCAGGGCCACCACAGAGAAGGCTCTTCCCCTGGGTCCCGCCAGACAACATTGTTTAGTCGACGGGACCCGGAGAAGGCCGACGCTGTGGGACCTAATTGGCCGCTGGGATTCGTGCAACACACCAATAAAGGAAGTATCTTTTAAAACTTTCACCATGAATTGCCGTCATTGCGGCGACCTCGTAGACTTACCTCCTCTATGGATAAACAGGGACGTGTCACTTCCAACAGGACATTCTTTAAGTATATCCACTACTTCGGCATGGCTCATATTCTGTACATTCTGCTGGTTGATCTCGACAATGAGGTCACCTTCACATAAGCCAGGGCACCCCTGAACATCTAAGATCTGCTTCACCCTTTGCCCCGTGGGACTGTCCGCTATAGTGAAGCCGAAGCCCTGGGCCCCTTTCACAATGGTTAAGGTCATGAGTTCAGCTTGAGTGGCTCCCGACGAGGCCATGGAGACGTTGTCGTCGTGGATGGGCGGCGGGAACGTGCCATCGAGCTGACTCTCCGCTGGAATGGAGTGCAAGGAATGTGGCGGCGGCCGATCCGTTATATCCGGAACGGACTGGGAAGTTCTAGAAATGTATTCCAAGTACGTTTCGTAGTTATGCCTCCCGTTGACAATGACGGGAGGCCTCTCCATCATGGCGAGCGGCGGCACTATGCTGTTGGCAGGATCTTCGGGGTCGAAGGGCAGAGGATAGCCGCGACATAGCACCAGGTTGACACTCTGGCCAATGGGAACGGACTGGAAGAGTTTGACGACATCCGCGTGAGTGTGTCCGAGGACGCAGACTTCATTAATGTAGACAATGACGTCACCTGGACAGAAAGAAATGACAATGTGCCGATTACTACTGGTACTACTGGGGCCACCTGTACTGGTTTATGGCAGAGTCATCCTTATTCGGTTTTAAGATCATGTCAGTTGTTGTTGTTATTATTATTAATTATTATTATTATTATGAATAATAATTATTAATATAATTATATTATAATATTATTATTATTAATTATTATTATTATTAATAATAATAGACTTGTATGCTGCCCTTCTATTATTATTATTATATTATATTATTATTAATAATAATAATTAATATAATTATATTATAATATTATTATTAATTATTCTTATTATTCTTATTAATAATAATAATAGATTTGTATGCCACCCTTCTATTATTATTATTATTATTATTATTACTACTACTACTACTACTACTACTACTACTACTTCTACTACTACTACTACTACTACTACTACTACTACTACTACTAGTTGCTCTTCTTTGTACTTTTCCCAAAGTCTCAACATCTTTTTTGTAATGTGGTGACCAAAACTGGATACAGTTATTCGAGGTCTGGCCGTAGGAAAGCTTTATAAATTGGTACTAAAACTTGACTTGAATTTGATTCTATGCCTCTGTTTATACAACCAAGTTTTGTTTTTGATTTTATTTTTTTTGGCTGCTGCTACACCCTGCTGGCTCATGTTTAATGGATCATCTACTAGGACTCCAAGATCCCTACCACAGTTCCTGTTTTTGATCCAGGTTTTGCTTAATCCAGTGGTTCTCAACCTGGGGGTCGGAATCTTTTTGGGGGTCAAACAATTCTTTCATCAGGGGTTGCCTAAGTCCATGGGGGAAAAGACAAATTTCCCATGGTGTTAGGAATTAAAGCTTCTATTCTGGAGCCTTGGAACATATTTGCACAATCCGACCAATCAGGTGTTTACAGTGGGGGCATCACTTTGACCTTCCTGCCAATCAGCTTAAAGCTCTGTTGGGAGAATTGGCGCTAGACTTATGGTTGGGGGTCACCACAACATGAGGAACTGTATTAAAGGGTCAAGGCATTAAAAAGGTTGATCTGGCTTAGTCGGTACTTGTACCAAGCATAACAGAGTGTCAATTGTTTCTGTTCCACAAACGCAATATTACACCGACCTAAAACATGCCCGTATGCGACGCTTTACAGTAATTGCCCACAAAAATTGCTACACAATTGACACATTCTCATAGTGTCGAATGGCACAGCGCCCAGGAATCACACCTCAAGAGTCCTCTACGGCTAAGCTGCAGATACAACTTGATTTGTTATAATTCATCAGGCGCACACTGGCAGCCGAGGATGTGCAAATAGGTGTGGAGATTCTTTTTTTAAGACGGTAAAATTGCCCGCACAATAAGGTTGGAGACGCAAGATCGATAAGGCCAGGCTCGTACTCACAAATAATCTGCTCCAGGGCTGACCCAGAAGAAAAAACAGGGGACAGAACATGACTTATTATCTGCTGTTGCTTTAAAACAACACCGCCGGTATCATCAGCAATCTCTCGACCCCTGAACTGCCTGGAGAAATAGTGCCGTCGCTACTGACAGTTTCTTAATCTAAAGCAATGGTTTAGCAGCAGCAAAGACAAATGTGCTGGATTCGAAGCTTGTGATAAACCCCCGGACAGAACATCAAGAGAGATTGCGGCAGTGAAGGGCTCCAGTTACCTTTTCCAACTGGTACCAGGATCCTGAGCAATGTTCCCTCTAATTTTTTTTCGGTGTGGGCGGAAAAGTATAGTGTCTGAGCGGCAGTCCCTTTGGGACTGGGCGGCATAGAAGTATAAATAAATAAATAAATAAATAAATAAATAAATAAATGAATGAATGAATGAATGAATGAATGAATGAATGAATAAATAAATAAATAAAAATAAATAAGAAATAAATAAATAAATAAATAATGAATGAATAAATAAAGAAATAAAAATAAATAAATAAATAAGAAAGAAAATAAATAAATAAATAAATAAGAAAAAAATTCCCTTCTTTTTTATTAAAAGAAATGAATAATAAAACAAAACCAAAATCTATTACTATTATTAATTTCTTCTCCTCTTTTTCCATCCCTGTCTCCTCCCCCCTTGTGTGTGTGTGTGTGTGTGAACTCTTGAACCATTTCCAATAACAGGTGAGCTATTGGAAATGGTTCAAGAGTTCACACACACACACACACAAACAAACAAACGGATGGGGTTTGTTTTCTCTGTTATTATTTGGGTGATTTTTACCATATGCTTTAAATCAAGAGTCATTTCTCTCTCTTTCTCTCTCCCCCTCTTGTTCTCTCTCTATTGCTTTCTTTCCCTCTCACTCTCTTTCTTTCTTTCTCTTCTCTCTCTTGCTATCTCTCTCTCCACCCCTTTCGCCCTCTCTCTTTTTCTCACTTACTTTCTCTCCCCCCCTCACTCTCTGTTAGTGAGGGGGCTGCGAGAGCGCATTCTCCGAACGCTTCGGGGACACCTGCCCTGCCTCTACTGCAGCCCCCTTGTTGAAAGGTCTGGGACGAAAGCACTCCCAGCGAAGGGGCTGCGAGAGGGGTGGGGCGGGCATTCCTGGCTGGGAGCGCGGATGAAAAGAAGATGCAGAGTTGCGCCCCAAGGCAGGAGGCAGCAGAGGAGGAGAGGGGGTGGATCGGGCAGGCGAGGGCAGGGCTGAGAGGCCAGGGGCGCGAGGGGGCCAGAGGCATCATGGGGAGGCAGTGGCGGCAGCGGCTCCCTTTCTTTCTACTGCCGGCGCCTCCCCGCCCCCACCCCCCTGTGGGCTGGCAGAGGGATGGGGAGCGCGCGCCCGTGGAAAAGGGTGCGCGGGGGTATTTTGGGGAGCGCGCGTGCGCCCGCACGCAGCTTACGGGGAATGCTGATCCTGAGGCCAGGCGTGCACAAATGTGCACCCAACACATGTGTACACACCCCTGCGAAGACTTAACTTCTACACATGCGCCCGAAGTGAAATCTCGTCCAAGGATGCTTGAGTGGGCAAGATTTTGACAATGTTCGCCTTTTTCTGCTTCTGCGCGTGCAAAAGAATTTGCTGAAATCTCACCCGCGCAAGCATCCTCATGCGAGATTTTACTTCGGGTGCATGCACAAAAGTCTTGTCTCATGGGGGTGTGTGCATGCATGTCAGGCGGGCGACTGCCCGTGCCGAACTCCGGAGCCCACTAAAAAGTCCTAACGGATCGCCGATCCCATTCGTACTGGGTGGGACCCATTATTGGATGACGGACTACAAGACATACCATATTTTTGGAGTATAAGACGCGCCTAGATTTTATCAGGGGAGTGAACCAATTAAGTTCGTAAGACAAGGTATCACTGTATTTACTATTGCTGAACATCCAAAATATACTATTTAATTCTATGTATATATGCCATATGTGTACATACATATTTTAATTTTTAATAGGAAAGTGAACACAAGAACAAGGGGACACAATCTGAAGTTAGTTGGGGGAAAGATCAAAAGCAACATGAGAAAATATTATTTTACTGAGAGTAGTAGATCCTTGGAACAAACTTCCAGCAGACATGGTAGATAAAGCCACAGTAACTGAATTTAAACATGCCTGGGATAAACATATATCCATTGTAAGATAAAATACAGAAAATAGTATAAGGGCAGACTAGATGGACCAGGAAGGTTTGGTAGGGAAGGTTTGCCTATTTGCCGATGACTCTAAAGTGTGCAATAGGGTTGATATTCCTGGAGGGGTCTGCAATGTGGTAAATGATTTAGCTTTACTAGATAAATGGTCAAAGCAATGGAAACTGCAGTGGAAACTGCAGTTTAATGTTTCCAAATGTAAAATAATGCACTTGGGGAAAAGGAATCCTCAATCTGAGTATTGTATTGGCAGTTCTGTGTTAGCAAAAACTTTAGAAGAGAAGGATTTAGGGGTCGTGATTTCTGACAGTCTCAAAATGGGTGAGCAGTGTGGTCGGGCGGTAGGAAAAGCAAGTAGGATGCTTGGCTGCATAGCTAGAGGTATAACAAGCAGGAAGAGGGAGATTGTGATCCCCTTATATAGAGTGCTGGTGAGACCGCATTTGGAATACTGTGTCCAGTTCTGGAGACCTCACCTACAAAAAGATATTGACAAAGACGGGCTACAAGAATGGTGGAAGGTCTTAAGCATAAAACGTATCAGGAAAGACTTCATGAACTCAATCTGTATAGTCTGGAGGACAGAAGGAAAAGGGGGGACATGATCGAAACATTTAAATATGTTAAAGGGTTAAAGGAAGGAAGTGTTTTTAATAGGAAAGTGAACACAAGAACAAGGGACACAATCTGAAGTTAGTTGGGGGAAAAAATCAAAAGCAATGTGAGAAAATATTATTTCACTGAAAGAGTAGTAGATCCTTGGAACAAACTTCCAGCAGACGTGGTTGGTAAATCCACAGTCACTGAATTTAAACATGCCTGGGATAAACATATATCCATCCTAAGATAAAATACAGGAAATAGTATAAGGGCAAACTAGATGGACCATGAGGTCTTTTTCTGCCGTCAGTCTTCTATGTTTCTATGTTTCTATGAACACCGATATACCATGTATGGAGCTACCATTTTTATCGAGCTTTTAAACATTTTCTCTTCTCTTTAAGGAGCCCTGCCTTGTATCCCTAATGTGTGTGTGTGTGTGTTTTAATTTAAAAAGATGGCTTTTCAAAATTCCTGGGCTAAACCAAACCAGCATGCATCCGGCAATTACCCAGAAACAGATGTGGATTCGTTGAGGCTATTTACATTTCTATTGTGTTCTATTGAAACGAAGGCGTTTATAACTTCATCTTCGCCTCTCTTTTTTGCATGAAAAGGAGAATAAAACGGATTGTGACAAATCTAAAGACTTTGATTATTTGCTGACGGGGTAAATATCAAACCGCGAGGGATGAAAAACTGCCAGGGAGGCACAAATGTGTGAAGAGTGCAAAAACTAGGCAGGAATTCTGTACCGATACGGCCTTCTAAGCTTTGTACGACGGTAAAAATGGGACAAATAAAAATAACATGCATTTTCACATCAAAGCTGGTGAAAATAAGAAGAGTGTTAGGTGATGTGGAAGACACGTCAACCGGTAAATAGATTAGCTTCCTTTTTTTGCCATCGTAACATCCTAGAGCAGGGGCATTGAGTTCGATTTCACTGAGGGCTACATTTCATTGTGTTTGATATTTGGGGAGGCGGTGTGGGTGGGCGTGGCCAGCTTGACATCACTCGTGTGGGGGCGCCTGTAGTGGGAGTGATTTTTCCAGCAAAAATGGGCTCCTGAGCCCTGTTTTCAGTTGCAATGGCTTCCTGCAAGCCTTTGCTGGTGAAAATGGAACTTGCAAGCACCTCATGCAGCCCTCCCAAGCTCAATATTCGACGTAAGATGCACTGTGTGCTTGTCCTTCACTGTTCTGTTCTGTTCTCTGTTCTCTTCATTATCTCTTCTCTTCTGTTATCTCTTCTCTTCCCTTCCCTCCTCTCCTCCATCCTATCTCATCCCATTATCTCTCCTCTCCTCTCCTCTCCCCTCCCCTCCTCCTGATTGATTGATTCGATTTGTATGCCGCCCCTCTCCGTGGACTTGGGGCGGCTAACAACAGTGATAAAAACAATATGTAGCAATCCAATAATAAAACAACTAAAAAAACCCTTATTATAAAAACCAGACATACATACACACATACCATGCATAAACTGTAGAAGCCTAGGGGGAAAGAATATCTCAGTTCCCCAATGCCTGATGGCAGAGGTGGGTTTTAAGGAGCTTACGAAAGGCGAGGAGGGTGGGGGCAATTCTGATCTCTGGGAAGGGACTTGGTTCCAGAGAGCCGGGGCCGCCACAGAGAAGGCTCTTCCCCTGGGTCCCGCCAAATGACCATTGTTTAGTTGACGGGACTCGGAGAAGGCCCACTCTGTGGGACCTAATCGGTCGCTGGGATTTTTGAGTCAGGGGTTTCGATGCGCAGAACAGCACCCGACACATGTTTACAACAACACCCACATCTGGCAGAGAAAGTAAGTGAATAGCAGTTTGGTGCAGAGGGTTTAAGTGGTGGGAAATGGGGAAGAGCAGTTTTCATTTTTAACAGCTAGGATGTCCGCGGCTCATGGATTTTAGAAAGCGGCTCTCCAAAGGCATAGCGAGGAACAAATTAAATGGACTATGTCCGCTACTCACCTTCTGATACAATGAAAAACCCGTAAGGATACTAAAAGCTCTTTCCATTAAGAAAGGAAATAAATGGCCTGTTTGAACATCCTACCATTTCCTCAAATCTCCCATCTCTTAATTAAGGAACAGAAGTGAGATGCGTTTCGGACACAAAAATATATGAGGTGTTCATTTCCTTAATGGCAAATGAATAAAACCGAGCAATAATATGACTCCAGCATAATTTTCAAATCTTTGGCCAGAACTCAATTTATTTTATGGTACAAAGAATAGCATGACACCATGAACGTTTAATGGATAGCCCTCTTCCTGTCTGAAGAACATTTTCGCATTTCCATGACTCAAAATGTTAAGTTTTCTATTATTAGTTGTTTTCCATTCTTCTTATTTAAACTGTTTTTGACCATTTCAAAGCTCCTGTGCGAATACTAAAATGGCATTTATGCATCACGGAATGAGAGCCATTGTGTTACCTGGTCTTTCTTTCTTTCTTTCTTTCTTTCTTTCTTTCTTTCTTTCTTTCTTTCTTTCTTTCTCTTTCTTTCTCTTTCTTTCTCTTTCTTTCTCTCTCCCTCTCTCTTTCTTTCTTTCTTACTTTCTCTTTCTTTCTTTCTTTCTCTTTCTTTCTTTCTTTCTCTTTCTCTCTCTCTTTCTCTCTCTCTTTCTTTCTTTCTTACTTACTTATTTATTTATTTATTTATTGGATTTGTATGCCGGCCCTCTCCGAGGACTCAGGGTGGCTCACAACACATAAAACAATATACATATCTAAAAAAAATCCAATTAATATTGGAGTCTTTGGAGAGGGGCGGCATACAAATCTAAATATTAAATAAATAAATAAATAAATATTAATATTTAAACTTTAAAAACTCTAATAGCAATTAAAACCATTCATTCCCATTCACACAGCAAGACATACTACACTCGCTGGCCAGGAGGCTAGGGTATAATGATAATAATAATAATAATAATAATAATAATAATAATAATAATAATAATAGTAATAATAATAATAATAGTAATAATAATAATAATAATAATAATAATAATAATAATAATAAGTGCTTGGGAAGCGCCCGACTGATGATGAAATATGAAATCCAGCATAGTGATCTTGTTTGCTGTGTTGTATTGACATAATAATAATAATAATAATAATAATAATAATAATAATAATAATAATAATATTATGTTACACCAACACTCCGCAGTGTGCATTGGTTGCCGATCAGTTTCCGGTCACAATTCAAAGTGTTGGTCATGACCTATAAAGCTCTTCATGGCACCGGGCCAGAATATCTCTGAGACCGTCTTCTGCTGCACGAATCTCAGCGACTGGTTAGGTCCCACAGAGTTGGCCTTCTCCGGGTCCCGTCGACTAAACAATGTCGTCTGGTGGGACCCAGGGGAAGAGCCTTCTCTGTGGTGGCCCCGACCCTCTGGAACCAGCTCCCCCTGGAGACTAGAACTGCCCCCACCCTCCTTGCTTTTCGTAAACTTCTTAAAACCCACCTCTGCCACCAGGCATGGGGAAACTGAGACATTTCCCCTGGGCCTATACAGTTTACACATGGTATATTTGTGTGTACAGTATGTTTCTTTTTAAATAAGTGGTTTTTAGTGATTTTTAATTATTAGATTTATTATATATTGTGCTATTACTGTTGTGAGCTGCCCCAAGTCTACGGAGAGAAGCGGCATACAAACCTAATTAATAATAATAATAATAATAATAATAATAATAATAATAATAATTCTGCCGGCGTGTTTCAACTGCCCATAATTACAGGGTAATTAGTCCAGGAAGACACATACCACACGATAAAAGGAAAACCCAAAAGTTTTTATAAACAGAAAAACAGAAACAGCTCCCTTTTTAAATGTCAAAGGGATTTTATGGTATACACAAGGCACAGGTTAAATGCAATCCAATAACTGGGAAATTGAGTCCAATTCTAAAGTCCAGAGAATCCCCACACAATCTTGAACAGCACAAATACCACGTCTTGACGAAACAATGAATCAGATAAACTGCCATGAGGCTAAAACACCAGGCTGCACTTTTATCTGTAGCACTAATTACAGCAGCCCCACCCAACCAAAGGTGGCCTCATTTTCTCTTGTAATAATCCTTCGGTTGTTGTCTCCTATGCATCACTCTACGCATGTGTGGATGTGTCATTAATTCTTGTTCAGAATCCAGGGATGATACAGATGATTGATCTCCTCCAGGGCTGTCTGCCAAACTCCCCTCTTCCCTGTCATTCATGCTTCCTTGGTCAGAGGAGGCTTCGTCGGCAGATTCTACTGGGAGGAAAACAGGCCTGCGGCATGTGGATGTCTCCCCCACATCCACCCGCACATTCCTTGGGGTAGGAGCCGGGCCAGAGCTAACCACAAATAATAATAATAATAATAATAATAATAATAATAATAATAATAATAATAATAGATTTGTATGCCGTCCCCCTCCGAAGACATATGCCTTATGTTTAAAAAAAATTCAATATTTTTTTTAAAAAGAAAGAAATAATGTAAATTGTAGCTACATCTGTTCCCTCCTAACATTCACCCCTCCCAAATTCCCATAAACATCAGGTTTTCCATAGATAGTGTGGCAAGCCGTTAATTTATCATCAACTTCTGCAGCGGCTTGACATTCTCCTTATTTAATTTTAGGACTTGTTTGGAAAACGGACTGCATTTTAGCTCATATTTATGCAGAAGCTCTGAAAATGGATTAAGGCTTTTCAGTTTTCTCTCTTGGTAGAGAGAGAGAGAGAAAAAAATAGTTGATAAATTGGAAGAGACATGCAATCTAATATGGTGATATTCACCTCACTGTTTAATTTAGTCTACAAATTGTTTAGGTGTCTTCTGAGAAAACAAGGGCAAAATAAATTAGCGGGAGGTTGACAATGTTTATTTCCCAAGCTATCTCTTGAACATTATAATACATCATGAGAAATATCATGTGCATGAAAGAAGATTGGAAAAGGTTTGACCCAGGCTGCTCAAGAGCAATGAAACCCAAATAAATGAACAGCATTTCACAATATACTCCTTCCTCAATGAACAAAAACAGCCATCACAAATATTCATAAAATTTCAGGAGAATCCATTCCAATAAAGTTCAATAGTTCACATGTAAAAAAAAATATGGTAGTGCTTGTTTTGCAGAAGTTTATGTGCATTGTGGAGGTTTTTTTTGTATTTTAATCGTAATTAGCTCAAGTTCAGTACTCAGCTAAGAGCCCATAAAGTAAAATTATAAATAAATACTATGCCAATTATAAAATATTTCTTCAGAAGTATAGATGCACTGAATAACACTCAATTCCCCATTCTGATTCATCCTGTAGTGTAGCAAAATTGATTCTAATCTGAAGATATATTTTATATAAAGTTTGGGACAAATAGTATAATTGGTTACAAAAAAGAATAAGGAAGGGGAACTGTTCTGCCGGTGTGTTTCAACCACCCATAATTACAGGGTAATTAGTCCAGGAAGACACACACCACACGATAAAAGGAAAACCCAAAAGTTTTTATAAACAGAAAAACAGAAACAGCTCCCTTTTTAAATGTCAAAGGGATTTTCTGGTACACACAAGGCTCAGGTTAAATGCAATCCAATTGCTCACCCAATAACTGGGAAATTGAGTCCAATTCTAAAGTCCAGAGAGTCCACACACAATCTTGAACAGCACAAAAACCACGATCTTGATGAAACAATGAATCAGATAAACTGCCATGAGGCTAAAACATCAGGCTGCACTTTTATCTGTAGCACTAATTACAGCAGCCCCACCCAACCACAGGTGGCCTCATTTTCTCTTGTAATAATCCTTCAATTGTTGTCTCCTATGCATCACTCTACGCATGCGTGGATGTGTCATTAATTCTTGTTCAGAATCCAAGGATGATACAGATGATTGATCTCCGCCTGGGCTGTCTGCCAAACTCCCCTCTTCCCTGTCACTCACACTTCCTTGGTCAGAGGAGACTTCGTCGGCGGATTGCAACGGGAGCAAAACAGGCCTGCGGCATGTGGATGTTTCCCCCACATCCACCTGCACATTCCTTGGGGCAGGAGCTGGACCAGAGCTAACCACAACAGGGAACAATTAATTTATTGACATCACAAAGAGGAGCTATTGCAGGAATAAAAATGGAAAATTTTCCTTTAGTTGGACATGCTACAATATGCATGGATTAAAATTGGACAAAGATTGGATTTTCGAGATCCAATAAGGGATTTATGTGTATGACTTGGAAATAAATATATTTGTAATAATTTGTACTTTTTACTTTTATTTCTACCTTCTATTCTTTACACACCTTGAATTGAAGTATATATGTTTATTTCTAAGAGACATAGAGTTAAATTAGTAGAGCGTGAAACATATCAATATGGAAAACCGCAAACTGAATATTGCATAGAGTTATATATAAAGCAAGGTATCTCTAATTTTTTAAATGTGTATGTATTAATACTTGTTTTTGTATTATGTATTATATTTCCTAAACAATGTTGTCTGGTGGGACCCAGGGGAAGAGCCTTCTCTGTGGCGGCTCCGACCCTCTGGAACCAGCTCCCCCCTGAGATTAGGATTGCCCCCACCCTCCTTGCCTTTCGCAAACTCCTTAAAACCCACCTCTGCCGTCAGGCATGGGGGAACTGAAACATCTCCCCCTTGCCCATATTGTTTTGGAGTTAGATTGATTGTGTGCTTGTTTTTTAATATTCTGGGGTTGTTTTTTATGAATTTTTTAGCTTAAAATTGTAATTGGATTGGTGGGTATTGGATCTGTTATTATGTATTGTTTTTACCTTGTTGTGAGCCGCCCCGAGTTTGCGGAGAGGGGCGGCATATAAATCCAATAAATCTAATCTAATCTAATCTAATAATAATAAAAAAATAAAATACAGTGGTACCTCAAGATACGAACCCCTCGTCTTACGAACAACTCAAGATACGAACCCGGGGTTCAGAAAAAATTTGCCTCTTCTTACGAACTTTTTTCATCTTACGAACGCCAAACCCGAACTTCCGGGTTTGGCGTTCGGAGGCTGCTGGGAAGCCGCACGGCTGTTTTAAAAGGTGACAGCCAGGCTGGGGGGCTTCCCAGCAGCCTCCGAACGCCAAACGCAGAAGTTCGGGTTTGGCGTTCGGCTTCGGGAGGCTGCTGGGAAGCCCCCCAGCCCGGCTGTCACCTTTTAAAACAGCCGCGCGGCTTCCCAACAGCCTCCGAATGCCGAACGCGGAAGTTCGGGTTTGGCGTTCGGCTTCGGGAGGCTGCTGGAAAGCCGTGCAGCTGTTTTAAAAGGTGACAGCTGGGCTGGGGGGGCTTCCCAGCAACCCCCCAAACCCCGAACCTGGAAGTTTGGCAAAAGTTCAGGGTTCGGGAGGTTGCTGGGAAGCCCCCCAGCCCGGCTGTCACCTTTTAAAACAGCCGCGCAGCTTTCCAGCAGCCTCCCAAAGCCGAACACCAAAGCCGAACTTCCGCGTTCGGCATTCGGAGGCTGCTGGGAAGCCCTGCTGCCCGGCTGTCACCTTTTAAAACAGCCTGGGGGCTTCTCGGCGGCCTCCCGAATGCCGAACCCGGAAGTTCGGGTTTGGCGTTCGGCGTTCGGGAGGTCGCTGAGAAGCCCCCAGGCTGTTTTAAAAGGTGACAGCCGGGCGGCAGCGGTTTTTTTGCGGGGGGTTTTTTTTGGTTGCACGGATTAATTGACTTTACATTGTTTCCTATGGAATGGGTGGGTTCTAACTTACCACTCCGCCGATTCGCTTCCTCCCAAGCCGTGTGGCCAAATTGTTGACAAATTGCAATTAAAACCACTAATTAAAACCGAAATTTAAGCCTTTAAATAACAACATTCAAAAGACAGGCCTCACATATTAAGTCCCATATAGAAGCACAACCCTTCATTTGACTCTCTATATAAGGGGATCACAATCTCCCTCTTCCTGCTTGTTATACCTCTAGCTATGCAGCCAAGCATCCTACTTGCTTTTCCTACCAGTCGACCAAACTGCTCACCCATTTTGACACTGTCAGAAATCACTACCCCTAAATCCTTCTCTTCTGAAGTTTTTGCTAACACAGAACTGCCAAAAACTCCAAAAGAGAAGGATTTAGGGGTAGTGATTTCTGACCGTCTCAAAATGGGTGAGCAGTGTGGTCGGGCGGTAGGAAAAGCAAGTAGGATGTTTGGCTGCATAGCTAGAGGTATAACAAGCAGGAAGAGGGAGATTGTTATCCCCTTATACAGAGCGCTGGTGAGACCACATTTAGAATACTGTGTTCAGTTCTAGAGACCTCACCTACAAAAAGATATTGACAAAATTGAACAGGCTACAAGAATGGTGGAAGGTCTTAAGCATAAAACGTATCAGGAAAGACTTCACAAACTCAATCTGTATAGTCTGGAGGACAGAAGGAATAGGGGGGACATGATCGAAACATTTAAATATGTTAAAGAGTTAAATAAGGTCCAGGAGGGAAGTGTTTTTAATAGGAAAGTGAACACAAAGAACAAGGGGACACAATCTGAAGTGAGTCAGGGGAAAGATCAAAAGCAACATGAGAAAATATTATTTTACTGAAAGAGTAATAGATCATTGGAACAAACTTCCAGCAGACGTGGTTGGTAAATCCACAGTAACTGAATTTAAACATGCCTGGGATAAACATATATCCATTGTAAGATAAAATACAGGAAATAGTATAAGGGCAGACTAGGTGGACCATGAGGTCTTTTTCTGCCGTCAGTCTTCTATGTTTCTATGATGCAACAAAATGTAAATCTTTATCACTCACAGCATAGCTCATGAAGCGAAATTTATCAATAATGAATAAAATGAGAAGTTAAGAGAGGCCTATTAATCTCATCCAGATTAGGGTTTTTTATCCCTTTTTGCCAACAGAAAACCCAAAGCTATTACTTATAATTTTTTATGGGTATGTTTCCTCCTACTGCTGGAATTTATCTTTGAGAATGTTGTGATTCAGCCTGAGGCTCCTCAGGGACCGGCTGGAGCTCTGCCGGATCCATGCCCAGAGGAGGAGGACAGTGACCAGGAGGGGGAGGACCAGGCAGACGGGGGAGAGGAACGTCAGGAGGAGGAGGAGGGAGAGCAACCTGAGACCCCCGGGGGGGGGGCTCTCCCCAGCTAGTAGCCTGGATTCATTGGATGAAGACGCACAGGCTATAATAGACATGAGGCAGAGACGAGCAGCACAAAGAAGGGGCCAATTAGAAAGATATTTCCATCCCTGAATTGGCAACAGCTGGGTTTGGGTGTGGTTCTCCTCAGCAGGGTTGAAAAGGCAGGCCCGCCCTTACAGTCTTGTGGAGAGTTATCAGCTGGGAGTCCTGTGACCTTGCTTCGATTCTTGGCGTCTCTGATCTTGGCTTGTGGCCTAGAAGGCTGAAAGACTTGGGGGAGGCGTGGGTTTTATTATCTCCAGTGTTGTTTTTGCCAGCAAGAATCCTGTTTTATTGCCTGGCCTTCGTGAAACCTCTGTGAAGCTTCATCGTGTTCCTGTCTGTAAGAACAGTTTGTGTTACCTGTGTTTGCTTTCCAGTATATAAACTGCCTTTGCTTTTTACCAGTGTGTCTGATACTCTTTTTGGTTGGTGTTGGCATCTGGGGGGACCCAGACAGAACAGAGAAAAAGAGGCAGAATCTGGGAACGGAGTCAAGAGAGACATCAACCTATAATCATTACATGTCCACAAATTTTCCAAGTTCAGACCCCTCTTGAATTCTGTTAACTCTTTTATCTAGCACCAATTTAATTCTGATCCTTAGATGACTAGATTCTTTGTTATAGGTGTGAACGATAAGTCCTCTTAATTGGGACATAAGCTGTGCTCCTGACCCTTTTTATTTTAATATATATATATATTTATTAAATTTTTATTACAACAAACAAACAAAAATTACTTAAAGAAAAAGTGCCCAACACCAATAAACCCCACCACCATTTAGGGGATTAAATTATTTGCAATAAATTTCAATTTCTTCCTTGGCTCCGGTTTACATTTCTTTACCTACAAAAAGTGATTGCAATTTATTTTTCACATTGTCATCATAAATTCTACTTAAGGTATAATTTTTCACCTTATTCCATCGTGCCATCAGCTTCTCCAATTTATTTTCATCAAAGTTATTTAATCTTATTTCCATAATTTCGAAGTGGATGTGGTCCACCATGTACCAGTACCAATTCTGGATTGTCCATTTATTGCTATCCTTCCACCCTAGTACCACTACTGCTTGAGCGCTTTCCAAAGCTGCTGTTTTGATTTCTTTAAATTCTCGTAATTCCCCATATTTAACTAGTGTTGCTAACTCTTTCGTGATTATCCAATTAATGTTTAGCATATTGTTAATTTCATTCTGTACTTCCTTCCAAAATTTTTGAACTTCAACGCATTCCCAGAGCATATGCATAGAAATTCCTTTTATTTGGCAACCATGCCAGCAATTTCCTTTTCCTTTCCTCTGGAAGTGCTCCTGAACCTTCAGGTTCAAAGTTTCAGAAGAACTCATCAATTTAATCAATCAATCAATCAATCAATCAATCAATCAATCAATCAATCAATCAGAATAGAGATGGAAGGGACCTTTGATGTCTTCTAGACCTGCCCCCTGCTCAAGCTGGAGACAAGTGACTATCCACAAGTGACAACTTAAAAACCTCTAGTGTTGGAGCACCCACAACTTCTGGAGGCAAGCTGTTCCACTAGTCAATTGTCCTTACTGTTAGGGCATTTCTCTTTAATTCCAGGTTGCTTCTCTCCTTGATTAGTTTCCATCTATTGTTTCTCATCCCGTCATCCAAAGAAGTTGACCCCATTCTTCTTTGTGGTGGCCCCTCAAGTACTGGAATACTGCTATCGTGTCTCTCCTAATTCTTCTTTTCTCTAGATTACACCCACTCAATTCCTGCAACCGTTCTTCTTGTATGTTTTTGTCTCAATCTTAGTTGCTTTTTTCTGCACTTTTCACTTCCCAAAGCCTCAACATCGTTTCTGTAATGATATTTATTTTTGGACTTTCTTAATCTACATCCAAGAATGGCTGAAATCTCCATTAGGTCATTGTCCTATTGAGAGGCGCTTGTGCTAGGAAAACAGATAGGGAATAATTCCACACACCCTCACAATGCCCACACTTGTGTGATCTCTCTGGAAGACTTGGATATTGCAAGAAGCAATTGTTATTTTTCAAGTTAGTTCCATTTCATAAAGTCCCGGATTTATTCTTTGGAACACATCGGAATGACTTTTAGCGCTGTATATATTATTTCAATATTTGCCGAAACTGCATAAGCTGCAGCTAGACCCATACAAATTCTCTAAAGCGTGTAGGACGCCATGAATATATAAATAAAGCGACATTGTTCCTTGCTCCTTTGTAATTGCAAATTGCATAGTCATTATATTTTATTTTTCTATAGATGATCAGGGCACTGGAGGCTAAAAGATATGAAGAACAGTTGCAGGAACTAGATTGGTTTAGTTTGATGAAAAGAAGGATTATGGACTGACAGGATAACTGTCTTCCAAAATTTGAGGGGTTCCCACAAAGAAGAGGGGGGTCAATTATTCTCCAAAGTAATTGAAGGCAGAAGAACAAGCTGCGGATGGAAACCAACCAAAGGGAAAAGCAACCTAGAACTAAGGAGAAGTTTCCTGAAGGTAAGAACAATGGAACAATGGAACAACTTGCCTCCAGAATTGTGGTTGTTTCATCACTGGATATTTTTAAGAAGAGATTTGTCTGAAGGGTTTGCAGCCTGAGTAGTGGGTTGGACTAGAAGATAGAAACATAGAAACATAGAAGATTGACGGCAGAAAAAGACCTCATGGTCCATCTAGTCTGCCCTTATACTATTTCCTGTATTTTATCTTACAATGGATATATGTTTATCCCAGGCAGGTTTAAATTCAGTTACTGTGGATTGACCAACCACGTCTGCTGGAAGTTTGTTCCAAGGATCTACTACTCTTTCAGTAAAATAATATTTTCTCATGTTGCTTTTGATCTTTCCCCCAATTAACTTCAGATTGTGTCCCCTTGTTCTTGTGCTCACTTTCCTATTAAAAACACTCCCCCCTGAACCTTATTTAACCCTTTAACATATTCAAATGTTTCGATCATGTCCCCCCTTTTCCTTCTGTCCTCCAGACTATACAGATTGAGTTCATTAAGTCTTTCCTGATACGTTTTATGCTTAAGACCTTCCACCATTCTTGTAGCCCATCTTTGGACCCGTTCAATTTTGTCAATATCTTTTTGTAGGTGAGGTCTCCAGAGCTGAACACAGTACTCCAAATGTGGTCTCACCAGCGCTCTATATAAGGGGATCACAATCTCCCTCTCCAAGATCCCTCCAATTCTGTTGTTCTTTATTTCCCCACATGCTTCTTCATAACACGCTGATATAAAGGCCAGCCTTTTATTGCTTCAAGAATGACAGGGCAATGCTAACAACTAGGGATACATTTGTTCTCCAGTTGTTCTCCTGGATATTGATTTATCACTGGACAAATGACCTGAGTGGATTCAAGCCAATGTTATGGAAGTTTGGTTAATGTTCGATATACGTTTGCCCAATAATATAAGATTACTGGTCTAACGTCTTCAAAGTTGCCTTGGGGATTATAGGTAAAAAAGAATGGATGATGGTTATTTCTGTCTCCTGGTCATTGATGGCAGGAGACCCATAAAGTTAGAATGGCTCATACAAATATGAAATTCGCAGTGTGCCCACAAGAAAAAAATGACAATAAAGTTTATCTTATCTGTTCTGGTTAGCTCTGGCCATGCTCCTGCCCCAAGGACTGTGGATGTGGGGGAGACTTATAAAATTTATGTATGGTATGCTAGTATGTATGATTGGTCTCTAAATTGGTTTTTTTTAAAATTAACTTAAATATTAGATTTGTTTACATTGTATTATTATTGCTGTGAGCCGCCCTGAGTCTGCGGAGAGGGGCGGCATACAAATCTGATAAATAAATAAATAAATGCTGCAGGCCTGTTTTGCCCCCGGTGGAATCTGCTGATGAAGGCTCCTCTGACCAAGAAGACATGAGTGACAGGGAGGAGGAGAGTGGGGCAGACAGCTCAGAAGGAGATCAATTATCTAGCTTCTCCTTGGATTCAGAACAAGAGTTAATGATACAGCCACGCATGCGGAGAGTGATGCATAGGCAGCAACAACTGAGAGATGATTATCAAAGAAAATGAGGCCACCTGTGGTTGGGTGGGGCTGTGGTCATTAGTGAGGCTGCTATAAATAGCAACCTGTGGGTTTGGCCATTGTGGAGGATTATCTGATCGTTGTGTTTCGTGACTGATTTACTGACTTTGGCCTTTTGTGTGCTGATTTTTCCCCGCTTTGAAACTAAACCAGAGCAAAGTGTGTTTCACTTTGTGAAAGAAGAAGGACTGTGAATTGCCTCACAGCTGCAAGCTAAGTATCTCAGAACTGATAAGGGAGTTGTACAAATTACTATTTTGTTTGGAGACGAGTGCTCTCGGCTATACCAAAAGAGGGCTTGGTTTAAGTGACTTTTCATTATAAAGAACATTGTTTTGAATTTTCAAACGTGTGTGTATCTGAAATTTGTACCTGTGAATTTTTGGGAGGAGTCTACCAGAGAGCCCGACAGAATACTTATCTTTTTTGGCGTACAGTGATCCCCCGGTTATTGCGTCCCCGACCATTGCGAACGGGCTACATCGCGATTTTTCAACCCGGAAGTAAAAACACCATCTGCGCATGCGCCCTTTTTCCTATGGCCACGCGTAGATGGTGTTCCCCGCCAGGCAGATCAGCTGCTGGGCGGCTTCCCTGGGTCTTCCCCCTCTTGCTGGCGGGAGGGCGAGAAGCCCCCCCCCCAGCACCTGCTCGCCCGCCGTTCGCCCGCCCTTCGCCCGGCCACCCGCCATTTGCTCACTGCTCGCCCGGCCACCCAGGTTCGTTTGGCTTCGGGACTCAGTTGGGAAGCGGCACGGGTGTTTTAAAAGGTCTCCGCCGGCATGGGGGGCTTCTTAGCACCCCCCCAAACCCGGGTTGGGGGTTGGGGGGGTGGTAGGAAGCCCCCCATGCCGGCGGAGACCTTTTAAAACACCCGTGCCGCTTCCCAGCTGAGTCCTCAAGCCAAGCACAGAAGTTAGCCTTGAATCCCGCCGCTTCTGCTGGATACGGGCGATGGGCGGGGCGAGCTGTCACAGCCCCTGACTTCCGCGCCGCTCGTCCCACCCACCGCCCGTATCCAGCAGAAGCTGCTGGATTCAAAGTGCTGGGGTGGGGGGCTGTCGGGACACCCCCCACCCCAGCACTTTGAATCCCGCCGCTTCTGTTGGATACGGGCGACGGGGGGGCGAGCTGCCACAGCCCCTGGCTTCCGCGCCGCTCGTCCCACCCACCGCCCATATCCAGCAGAAGCTGCTGGATTCAAAGTGCTGGGGTGGGGGGCTGTCGGGACAAGCCGCGCACAAAGGCCGAGGCGAGGCTGAGCAGGAGGAGAAGCCAACCAGCGAGGCGGTGGGCTGGGAGCTGCAGGCGAAAGGAGCTCGGGCATCGGAGCGCGGCGCCAGGCATTGTTCTCCGGTCCCCGCCCGCTCAGCCCCGCGGCGGCCCTTTCCCTCTCCAGGCTGCGGGCGGGGTCCAGAGAACAATGCCCGAGCTCCTTTCGCCTGTGGCTCCCAGCCCACCGCCTGTCTCCTGCTGCCCGGTTTAGCCAGGACACGAGCGGCGAAATGACTTGGAGGAATGTGAAGCTGAAACCGGCCGGTTTCAGCTTCACATTCCTCCAAGTCATTTCGCCGCTCGTGTCCTGGCTAAACCGGGCAGCAGGAGACAGGCTTTGAGTTTTGGCTGCGGGGCGAGGGAGTTAGGAAAGTCCTACTTCTCCCCCCGCAGCCAAAACTCAAAGCCTGTCTCCTGCTGCCCGGTTTAGCCAGGACACGAGCGGCGAAATGACTTGGAGGAATGTGAAGCTGAAACCGGCCGGTTTCAGCTTCACATTCCTCCAAGTCATTTCGCCGCTCGTGTCCTGGCTAAACCGGGCAGCAGGAGACAGGCGGTGGGCTGGGAGCCGCAGGCGAAAGGAGCTCGGGCATTGTTCTCCGGACCCCGCCCGCAGCCTGGAGAGGGAAAGGGCCACCGCGGGGCTGAGCGGGCGGGGTCCGGAGAACAATGCCTGGCGCCGCGCTCCGATGCCCGAGCTCCTTTCGCCTGCGGCTCCCAGCAGCACTTTGAATCCAGCAGCTTCTGCTGGATACGGGCGGTGGGTGGGACGAGCGGCGCGGAAGCCAGGGGCTGTGGCAGCTCGCCCCCCCATCGCCCGTATCCAGCAGAAGCGGCGGGATTCAAAGTGCTGGGGTGGGGGGTGTCCCGACAGCCCCCCACCCCAGCACTTTGAATCCAGCAGCTTCTGCTGGATACGGGCGGTGGGTGGGACGAGCGGCGCGGAAGCCAGGGGCTGTGGCAGCTCGCCCCCCCATCGCCCGTATCCAGCAGAAGCGGCGGGATTCAAAGGGATTCAAGGCTAACTTCTGCGCTTGGCTTGAGGACTCAGCTCGGAAGCTGCACGGGTGTTTTAAAAGGTCTCCGCCGGCATGGGGGGCTTCCTACCACCCCCCGAACCCCCAACTCGGGTTTGGGGGGGTGCTAAGAAGCCCCCCATGCCGGCGGAGACCTTTTAAAACACCCGTGCAGCTTCCGAGCTGAGTCCTCAATCTTCGGCTCCTCGCTAGCGCTGCGGAAGTAAAAACACCATCTGCACAAGCGCAGATGGTGTTTTTACTTCCGCAGCGCTACTTCGCGAAAACCCGCTCATTGAGGGGGGTCCTGGAACGGAACCCTCGCAACGAGCGGGGGATCACTGTATTGTATTTTTAACTTTTTTGAATAAAGTAAAAAAAATTGTGGTGGTGGAGAAATGCATGATACAGAAGCTGAGTAATTTACAGCATTGGATTGGATTAATTGTGGATGAATATTTGTAATAAAAGACACAATACACAAAACGAAGAGCAATTATCTATAGAACTACATTAAGCTACTTAAACAGAGCTTTTAAAAGACAGGAACAAAACGAATCTCTTCAGAAACCAAATTATCCATGAAGAAGAAGATATTAATTAGCAGCATTCTTTCCTGGGTGTGAGCATAATCCTAATAAGGATATATCCTATTTAAAATGCAAAGGGACATTATCCCATTTTCTGTGGATATAGTTTTATTCCATTTGGATATGGGGACCCTGCATTTTAGAATGGGATAATAGAAATACAATAGCCCAAAGTAATTATTCCTTGGGATTGTTTCTTCCATGTGCCTGTATGTTGGGATTTCGTTTGGTTCCCCACTCAGGAAATTCCTCCCTATTCCATGTTGGATCTATCTTTAGTGGCTGAGCATTTCTTCTCTGGAAAGCCTGGAGTGATGGAGCACCAGAGGTGGATTTCTCCCGGTTCGCACCGGTTCTGTAGAACTGGTAGTAAACCAATGGTGACATCACAGACTCCATTCTGTTAGTGCTGGTCTGTGGACACCATGATCTTCTTTTTGGATTTGTTTCATTTTTTTTGTTATTTTTTGCTATTTTTTCTTAAATGTAACAATAAGAAGAATATCTATCTATCTATCTATCTATCTGTCTGTCTGTCTGTCTGTCTGTCTGTCTGTCTGTCTTTCTTTCTATCATCTAATCTATCTATCTATCTATCTATCTATCTATCTATCTATCTATCTATCTATCTATTTATCCATCCCTCCCTCCCTCCCTCCCTCCCTCCCTCCCTCCATTCTTCATAAGAACAGCCCTGTTGGATCAGGCCAAAGCCCATTGAGTCCAGCATTCTGTGGCCCACAGTGGCCCACCAATTGTCCATGGGGATTTTGAGCAGAAAGAGAAGGCAAGACCCTCCCTTTCCCTTGACCCCCAACAAATGGGACCCAAGGGAACCCTGCCTGTCTCAACCGACATAGAGGCGGCACATGAACATCCGTTTCAATAACCACCGATACACTTGGCATCCATGAATCTGTCTAATCCTGCCTTGAAGCTCTCCATGCTGACAGCTGTCATCCCTCCCTCCCTCCCTCCCTCCATCTATTTATCTATCTTCTCTATAATCTAATCTACTATAATGTACATCTATTCTAATGTACCTCTACTCTACTCTACTCTCGTCCACCCACCTACCCACACCTACCTACCTACCTATCTATCATCCACCTCTCTATCTCTCTATCTCTCTATCACCTAGTCTCTGTCCTGTCGCTCCCTCCCTCCCTCCCTCCCCCCTCTTCATAAGCATGAATTTTGATGGAACACTATATAGCGTTTATCTAAAGATAATTTCTTCGGCCATGTTTAAAGTGAAACCATTGACTCTCTTTATAACATTTCACTCTTGATTCACATTAATTAGTTTTCTCACGAACCTAGAAAACAATGAGTTCTTACAATATTTGAATGTCTTATTTCAAAGCAAGGTTTCAACAGCGTACAGAAAATACGTTCCTTGGCTTGATCGAAAAGAAAGGCAGGCGAAGCTCAGAAGAAAATGCAATAAAACCGCAAGCATCTAGGGACTTGAATCCAATAACTCTGAAGTCCAAGGGCCAAGTTCATATCAAGATTTTGCTTAACATAAAACGGAGAGGCCCTGGTATTATTCCGGCGTTGCGGAGAACTCAGACCGAATGAAAATTAAAGTTGAATTAAACAGCAACAAAAAGAATTACAGAAAAAAGGACGAGGGAGTTCAATTCTCCTAATAATACAATATTAATAAAAGAAGGAATGATTGTTCTGAAATTTCCTTTCAGAAATATAAGAATTGTGGTACGTCTGTAACAAGATAAAAAGGACTATGGTACATGGATCAGTAGAAATACACTGCATTGTTTGAGTGAAGGAAAGATTAAAAGATCCAGATGTACAGACCAACTCTTTAGAGGAAATAAGGATGGATGATGAATATCGATTAATTATCTCACTAACAACAATAACAACAACAATAATAATCAAAGCCAGAATTGAAAAATCAACAGACGATCCAAAGTGCAGACTCTGTAAAGAAACAGATGAAACAATCGATCACATACTCAGCTGCAGCAAAAAGATCGCACAGACTGACTACAAGCATAGACATGATGCTGTGGCACAGATGATCCACTGGAACTTGTGCCGGAACTACCATTTACCAGTGGCAAAGAACTAGTGGGATCATAAGCCCGAAAAAGTGGTCGAAAATGAGCAAGCAAAACTACTGTTGGACTTCCGACTTCAGACTGACCGAATTCTGAAGCATAACACACCAGACATTGTGATCGTGGAGAAAAAGAAAGTATGGATCATCGACATCGCAATCCCAGGAGACAGCAAAATTGAGGAGAAGCAGCTAGAGAAATTAGTGAAATACAAAGATCTAAAAATCGAGCTGCAAAAATCGAGCTCTGGCATAAGCCAGTGAAAGTGGCCCCAGTGGTACTTGGCACGCTGGGCGCAGTGCCAAAGGATCTCAGCGGACATTTGAAAACCATCGGAATTGACAAAATCTCCATCTGTCAATTGCAAAAGACTGCTTTATTGGGATCGGCAAACATAATTCGCCGCTACATCACGCAGTCATAGGTGCTTGGGAAGTGCCCGAGTGGTGATGAAATACGAAATCCAGCATAGTGATCTCGTTTGCTGTGTTGTACTGACATAATAATAATAATAATAATAATAATAATAATAATAATAATAATAATAATAATGCTTCATTGAAGACATGGGGATTTTCAATACTCTGACGACATCAGTAGAGGACTAACAAAAGCTTAGTAATTTTAGTAGTTTTTAATAAATTTTAAACGTTCCAGAAATCATAATGGCTGTTGCCTCTTCATTTATAAATACACCTGGAACTCACATTTTTTCCACTAAACAGATAAAACAGCCAACCGAGGGCCTCTTACCTGTTTCCATCTTGCCGTCTTGTGCTGCAGAGATACAGGATGATATATATATTATATATATATATATATTCAAAGCAGCACAAAGCTAACAATTTCAGCCTGATGGTGGTAAATGTGATTTCACCAAAACGTCGCATAGACACTCAAAATATTACACGGGGTAAAACCCGAACTCAGAACAATCTACATATATATACAATCTACATATCTATATATATATTTGTTTTTGTAGATTTTCACGGGTACAGGTATGGAGGTCTTGGTATATTTGGGTTTCTTCCCATATAGGTTTCAGAGATTTGTGGCAATGTTTCGACGAGCTCCCACTCGTCATCTTCAGCCTGGTGCTTCTGTCCTTGTGCTAGGGTATTCGCTATATATATATCTTCAGCCTGGTGCTTTTGTCCACACAATATATAACCACATAGTAAGGGTGTGGCTATCTGATGAGGGCAAATAAGCCCGAAATAGATCTATGGTAGTCTCCCTTACTTTTCATTATCAGCAAATATATGTTACACTTATAGATTATAGTTGTCGGCTATAATAAAACTTATCTGTCTTGGACTATGGCCCCTGGTGGGGCCGAGAGGCATAAAGGGAGCTATATACTGCTCCCATATACCAGGGTGACTGAATAAAAAATCACACATAACCCTTCCCTGGTAGAAGCTGATACAGGAGGCGAACTTGCTGCCTAGAGGCAAAGGCCACTGCCTTACAAGGCAGAGGCCGCAGGTTCAAATCCCAGTAAGGGTTTGGCTACCTGATGAGGGCAAATAAGCCCAAAATAGATCTATAGTAGCCTCCCTTCCTTTTAATTATCAGTATATATATATATATATATATATATATATATATATATATATATATATATATATATATATTGCTGTCCACTAAACACATAAAACAGCCAACCGCGGGGCCTCTTTACCTGTTTCCATCTTGCCGTCTTGTGCCGCTGGCCCATCCGGAATGACGCTCTTCACCTGGAGAAATTCGTCAGGCTCGTCCCCACCGATGATGGTAAACCCAAAGCCCATATTGCTTTTCTTGAGGGTGGTGCTGAGGAAGGTGCCCTTCAGCTGGGAGGCGTCGCGGGTGAAGAGAGGTTTCTCTACAGGAGCCAACACAAAGTGAGACATGAGGTGCTTGGGTTGCCCCCTCCTGCTGTTGGGGACGCGCGCAAACACACAGAGACACACGCAAGAGCGGGGCTTCACACAGTGCAGCGAAAGCAGCGGCGGGAACAGAGTGGCGTTTGTACGCGTCGAAGCAAAGTAAAAGTGCAAGCGTTTTTGAGAGAACCAAGAATATTAGTGAGTTGTTATTTTATTTAGTTTTTTTCTACATTAAAGCTCAACGAACCAGCAAAAGGGTAGGATTTGCTTGGGGCCGTTCTTTGTCAAGTGGACCAATTTTCAGAACCTTCCCCACTCGACCACCTTCAATTTCAATGAAACTTTACACTGGTTTGCACCTTGAATGTTTGGAATATGGACCTAAACTTTTGCACACCTCGGTTTTATACCGTAAGGAATATATGTGCAAAGTTTCATTGAAATTGAAGGTGGTCGAGCGGGGACGCCTGGTCCACTTGACAAAGAATGGCCCTTTTATCTAAAGTAGCCTCCCGTTCGGACTCTGAATGAATTCTCAATTCATTCAGAGTTGAGACTTTTTAGAAAGGGTGAGAAACTGGCCAGATGGTGACTTCTTAACTGAAATCAAATTACTGCGTCAAAATAATAATAATAATTGTTTGCAAAAACAAATCACACAAACGGAGGGCCGCATGCATAAGTTAGGATGTGTGGTTTTTTTAAGCCTCAGCATGTTTTCATCTCTCCACAAGCGTGAGTTTTAGTCTCGGGCCAGGGACCAACCAACCAGGAATCCACTTTTAGAGAGATCCCTCGAAAAGGGCAGCAAATGAGTAAACCTCGGTGGATCAACCGGTGTTTCATGAAATAATCAGATCACAGGAAGTGGGGGGTGAAAAATAATTTTTTTTAAAAAAAAAGCTATGTGATTGGACTTTTTCATTTTTTGTTTTCCAGGATGCAGGGGGGAAAGAATTTAACACACTACTTTTGATAAAAGTGCAGCCCAGGTAAACAGCAGCACTCGGACGTACCATAAAGCCTGTACATTCCAGCAATGTCCCGCCGATATAGAGACAGGTCGCTCACACTGCGAGACCTCTGAGGAGCAAGGCGCGGGTGAACATGTTTGGGCCTAGGTAAGGTTGAGGAGGCGTTGTCTACTGATATAAAGGAGAAGAAGCCTCATTCTTTGCGTAGAGTCTTTAGGTCAATCAACTCTGCCCCAATACAGACTGTTAATCACCCTTTGTTCCATTGCGTGCATTAAATTTAGCCACCGCTAACCATATGCATTGTTCATTCTCCCACCAAACAAGAGCACCGAGTCACCTCGCACAAGGTTGGCCAGGCAAGGTAAGATAATAAGAGTGTCTTTCAACTCAAGAGGTGAGGTTAAAAAGAAACAAAAAAGGAAAGAGTTCCTCGAACGAAGCTCAACTTGATGTTCAACCTGTTGATGTTGAGCTCAACTTGAACTCAACTGGATGTCCAAGGGCCGCCTCTATGTTGGTTGAGGCAGGCAGGGTTCCCTTGGGGACCATTTGTTGGGAGGTCAAGGGAAAGGGAGGGTTTTGCCTTCTCTTTCTGCTCAAGATCCCCATGGACAATTGGTGTGACACAGAATGCTGGACTCGATGGGCTTTGGCCCGATTCAGCATGGCTCTTCTTAGGTTCTTAAGTTCTTAACCTCATGATCAACATACGTTTGTGCCAATATTTGCACCCATGGGTCACTGCCTTTGTGTTGTAAGTTCGTAGTTACTTACACCTTGGCATCTAAATGCCAAGTATGTATCTGCTTAGCTTTTTCATCCTTTGCTAAAATGGTCCATTTACTGTGGAAATTAACCCATGGAAAGAATTCTTCCATGAGACTCCTAAGCTTATCTCTAGAGCCATGGGGGCACAGGGATTAGAAAACAGTATGAGTTCGATCCTGATCGGATCAAGGTTAACTCATCCTTCCATCCTTCCAAGGAGAACCCAGATTGTTGGGGGCAAGAGGCTGACATTGTAAACCGCTTAGAGAAGGCTATCAAGCACTGTAGAGCAGAATATAAGTCCAAGTGCTATCACTATTATTTTTTTTAGATAACTAAGGCCAGGTGAATGGCCTGTATCCTTTACCCAAGTGCCATTTGGGGTAAGAAAAACATCCTTTTCTTTTCTTAGGTCACCTAAAACTAACAAATAAAGCTGTTCTTAGTCCCCAGATCAGTGTCTCTCCAGTGGGCAATTGGAGTTTGGAAAGAAGGAATGAACCTCTCCTTTTCTCTAGGCCAATCTTGGTCCAGCTTTATCCCACCCTCCATGTTTGCAAATAGAAACATAGAAACATAGAAGTCTGACGGCAGAAAAAGACCTCATGGTCCATCTAGTCTGCCCTTATACTATTTCCTGTATTTTATCTTACAATGGATATATGTTTATCCCAGGCATGTTTAAATTCAGTTACTGTGGATTTACCAACCACGTCTGCTGGAAGTTTGTTCCAAGGATCTACTACTCTTTCAGTAAAATAATATTTTCTCATGTTGCCTTTGAACTTTCCCCCAACTAACCTCAGATTGTGCCCCCTTGTTCTTGTGTTCACTTTTCTATTAAAAACACTTCCCTCCTGGACCTTATTTAACCCTTTAACATATTTAAATGTTTCGATCATGTCCCCCCTTTTCCTTCTGTCCTCCAGACTATACAGATTGAGTTCATTAAGTCTTTCCTGATACGTTTTATGCTTAAGACCTTCCACCATTCTTGTAGCCCGTCTTTGGACCCGTTCAATTTTGTCAATATCTTTTTGTAGGTGAGGTATCCAGAACTGAACACAGTATTCCAAATGTGGTCTCACCAGCGCTCTATATAAGGGGATCACAATCTCCCTCTTCCTGCTTGTTATACCTCTAGCTATGCAGCCAAGCATCCTACTTGCTTTCCCTTCCCCCCGACCACACTGCTCACCCATTTTGAGACTGTCAGAAATCACGACCCCTAAATCCTTCTCTTCTGAAGTTTTTGCTAACACAGAACTGCCAATGCAATACTCAGATTGAGGATTCCTTTTCCCCAATAAAGAAAAAAAAACATACACCATTTAGTATCGGTTGTGTACGGAGAACAACGGGACCCAAAGAACCAACTGAGGTCATCCAAGAACCCTAGTGGTACATTGACTAGAATGCAGCATTGCAGGCTAATTCTGCCCACTGCCAGCAGTTCAATTCTCATTGGCTCAAGGTTGACTTAGCTTTCCATCCTTCCAAGGTCAATAAAATGAGGAGCCAGATTGTTGGGGTAATGTGCTGACTCTGTAAACTGTTTAGAGAAGGCTTTAAAACACTGTGAAGTGGTATACCGTGTTTTCCCGAAAATAAGACACCGTCTTATATTAATTTTTGCTCCAAAGGTTGTGCTACGTCTTATTTTCGGGGGGTGCCTTATATTTCTCAAATAAGACAAATTCACAGGCAGAAAAGCTGACACCCCCAAAAGAAAGTGTACCGTACGGTACACTGATTACGGTACGGTACCTGTCAGTATGGCACCCACACACCCAAACGACGGCACTTATATGGTACAGCAGTATACTCCCGCTATTGCAACTTCCGGCCACCAGAGGAACGACAGTCTATGCACTGTAGTGGAGACTGTAATGGCGGTGAGACAGCAGCAGACTGTGTCTGCTGTACTGGACGGTACAAAGCGATGGAAGGGGCCAGCAGGGGACACCACATTATTACGGTACCGCTATGAATAGCTTCGAATGGTACCGTATGTTTTTCCACCGTACCGTATGCAAACTTGACTACACTTTATTTTCAGGGGGTGCCTTATATTAGCAAATTCTGCAAAACCTCTGACATGCCTTACTTTCGGGGTACGTCTTATTTTCGGAGAAACAGGGTATAAGTCTAAGTGCTATTGCTATTTCCACCGTCGTGGCACAGTGGTTAGAATGCAGCATTGCAGGCAAATTCTGCCCACTGTCAGCAGTTCGGTCCTGACCAGCTCAAGGTTGACTCAGCCATCTGTCCTTCCGAGGATGATAAAACGTTGGGTTCAATAGACTGACTCTGTAAATCACTTAGCGAGGGCTACTGCTATTGTTATCTACCCATTGAGAATCACTCTTTCCTGCCCGTTCTGCTAAAGTGATGTGCTGGTGTCTGAAGGCTGTTGGGGTCTGGATGGGTGTCAACAGACTCAAACTCAACCCGGATAAGACGGAGTGGCTGTGGGTTCCATCTGTCTGTCCAAAACCCTGGGGGGGGGGGGGGAATTATTGACCCCCTCAGAGAGGGTCCGCAACTTGGGCGTCCTCCTCGGTCCACAGCTAACATTAGAGAAACACCTTTCAGCTGTGGCGAGGGGGGCGTTTGCCCAGGTTCACCTGGTGCACCAGTTGCGGCCCTATCTGGACCAGGACTCACTGCTCACAGTCACTGATGCCCTCATCACCTCAAGGTTCGACTACTGTAATGCTCTCTACATGGGGCTACCTTTGAAAAGTGTTCGGAAACTTCAGATCGTGCAGAATGCGAGAGCAATCATGGGCTTTCCCAAATATGCCCATGTTACACCAACACTCCACAGTCTGCATTGGTTGCCGATCAGTTTCCGGTCACAATTCAAAGTGTTGGTTATGACCTATAAAGTCCTTCATGGCATCGGACCAGAATACCTCCGGGACCGCCTTCTGCTGCACGAATCCCAGCGACCGGTTAGGTCCCACAGAGTGGGCCTTCTCCGGGTCTCGTCAACTAAACAATGTTGTTTGGCGGGACACAGGAGAAGAGCCTTCTCTGTGGCGGCCCTGACCCTCTGGAACCAACTCCCCCCTGGAGATTAGGACTGCCCCCACCCTCCTTGCCTTTCATAAAGTTCTTAAGAGCCATCTCTGCCATCAGGCATGGGGGAACTGACACATCTCCCCCGGGCCTATACAGTTTATACATGGTATGTTTGTGTGTATGTTTGTTTTTAATAATGGGGTTTTTAGCGTTGTTTAAATTATTAGATTTGTTCTTACATTGTTCTTGTTATTGTTGTGAGCCGCCCCGAGTCTATGGAGAGGGGCGGCATACAAATCTAATAAATAATAATAATAATAATAATAATAATAATAATAATAATAATAAAGACACAGGAAAGTTTTAGCTAACCACAATTTTTGCGATTTTCCTTCCTAAGATGGCTTGTTCTCTCTCTGGGACTCAACCGTGTTTCTGGATAACCTTCTTACTATTATTTTGAACGAGATCTTTCTCATTGTGTCTACCAAACCAAATCTTACCAGATAACCAGTTGTAGCTTTGCTTTAAATAGACTGGAAAATACTTTTTCCTCCCCCACGTTGAGTTAGAAAGACTTACCATGGCAACATTTAAGAAAGCTATTTAAAACCGTTCTTATACGCCATTCCTACAATCTTTCAATTTTCTTTCTCTTTTTTTTTTTTTGGAGGAAAAAAAATAATAATTGAGTTTTCCTATGTTCACGTCTTCAAAAACAATGTCACAGATATCACAAAGAAACTTCATAGAATTGGTCCCGTCTGAATTGTGTTCATTGAGGGGATGGTGTACCTCTGAAAGTTTGGACTGGCAAAGGCTTGATTCCAAGTTCCGCGTTGGGCATGGCACGGTGTTGTAACTTCCTTTTGGCTTCCAAAACGGGATTTTCAAATTGGGTCCTCCTATTTATGTGGCTGAAAATATAAAGAAACCCACTGTCAACCGAGAGCAATCATGGGCTTTCCCAAATATGCCCATGTTACACCAACACTCCGCAGTCTGCATTGGTTGCCGATCAGTTTCTGATCACAATTCAAAGTGTTGGTTATGACCTATAAAGCCCTTCATGGCACCGGACCAGATTATCTCAGGGACCGCCTTCTGCTGCACGAATCCCAGCGACCGGTTAGGTCCCACAGAGGTCCCACAGAATTGGAAATGATCTGTTGGGGTTAGTTTTATTGTTGTTGTGAACCTTCCTGAGTCTACGGAGAGGGGCGGAAATCAAATCAAATCAAATCAAATCAAATCATAAATGTCATGACATCCTGACTCCAACGACAGATATGAATTTACATCAAAGGTTGCACCTTCAAGGATTAATTATGTGTGAAAAATAATTACTGTATTTTTTTTTGGAGTAAAAGACACAATGGAGTATAAGATGTACCTTAGTTTTGGGAGAGGAAAACAAGGGGAAAAATTCTGCCTCTGCTTCCCAGCAATTTGCCTCCCAGAAAACAGCAAACAGTACAGGTGATATACACATTTTGTTGTGCATTTCTGTACATGTGAGCCTGGCCCATAGAAATAGCAAAGAATTGGAGAAATGCACATTATGGCAGTATACTAATGCTAGAAAGTTTTCTTAAATGTAGTCACACCAACTCCTCCCAATTCTTTAAATAGATCCTTTTTTTTTTGCTGAATTTGAAAATTAAGGGAGACTAGATCTATTTCAGCCTTATTTTGGCCTCATCAGCTAGCCATACCCTCACTGGGACTTTGAACCTTTAATTTTCAAATTCAGCAAAAACATGTGACACATACAGAATATAGTTAGTTGGCTATGAATAAATTAACTGCCTTGGAAATGGCCCTGAGTTGGGCCGAGAGGCAAAAAAGGAGCTATGATGTTCCTTCAATATACCAGGGTGATTCGACACAAAAAATATGTAATGTAACCCTTCCTTGGTACAGAGCTGATGGGATTGGATGCTGTAGCCCAGAGGTTAATTCTCTGCCTTACAAGGCAAAGGTTGCAGGTTCAAATCCCAGTGAGGGTATGGCTAGCTGATGAGGCCAAAATAAGGCCGAAATAGATCTATCCTAGTCTCCCTTAATTCACACACACACACACACACATACACACATATAGTGCTAGAACTGCCGAGAGAAGAGTGTGCGGCATGCTTTGCTGTCTACATCAAGGGAACCTGTTTAGGTCTCATATTTTAGGATGAAAAATGAGATGTAATGATTATTTCCAGCCTACGATTTTAGCAGATTCGAACGCAGATCTTCATTACTGCAGATGAAGATTTTTGGGATCTTAAAAGGTTTTTAGATCCTCCTGTATAGAGACTCACCAGCACTTTATATAGCGGGCTCGCAGTCTCCCTCTTCCTGCTTGTTATACCTCTAGCTATGCAGCCAAGCATCCTACTTGCTTTTCCTACTGCCCGACCACGCTGTTCACCCATTTGGAGATTGTCAGAAATCACTACCCCTAAATCCTTCTCTTCTGAAGTTTTTGCTAACAGAACTGCCAATGCAATACTCCGATTGAGGATTCCTTTTCCCCAAGTGCATTATTTTACATTTGGAAACATTAAATTGCAGTTTCCATTGCTTTGACCATTTATCTAGTAAAGCTAAATCATTTACCATATTACAGACCCCTCCAGGAATATCAACCCTATTGCACACTTTAGAGACATCGGCAAATAGGCAAACCTTCCCTACCAAACCTTCCCTTATGTCACACACAAACATATTAAAAAGAATAAGACCCAGAACAGACCCCACTGGAGGAAAGCATAATAAATAATATAGGTTTCTGAACACAACTGCCCTGCTTCGCATCTGATTCCACCTTTCGCCCACTGTGCGAAACAAATCTTTAGGGGCAGCGGAAGTGCACATTTCTGGCATACGAAACCATATATTTACCCAATTCCTTTCAAGGACTCCAATAATCCATTGCAATTTCAGGAGATTTTGCTCTGTGGTGTCATATGAATTATGAAAGGCAAGAAAAAAAGAGATGGAAGGAGAGAAAGAATTAGGGAAAAGGAAGGAGGAAGGAAGGGGACAAAGAAGGAAGGAAGAAAGGGTGGAAAAAAGGAGGCAAAGAAGGAAGGAAGAAAGGGTGGAAGGAAGGAAGAAAGGAGACAAAGAAGGAATGATGGATGGAAGAAATGAGAGAAAGAAGGAAAGAAGGGTGGGAGGAAGGAGGCAAAGAAGAAGAAAGGAAGGATGGAAGGAAGAAAGGAGACAAAGAAGGTAGGAAGAAGGAAAGAAGGAGACAAAGAAGGATGGATATAAGGAAGGAAGAAAGTAGACAAAGAAGGAAGGAAGGATGGATGGATGGAAGGAAGGAAGGAGACAAATAAGGAAGGAATGGTGGATGGAAGAAATGAGACAAAAGGAAAGAAAGGTGGGAGGAAGGAGGCAAAGAAGGAAGAAAGGAAGGATGGAAGGAAGGAAGAAGACAAAGAAGGTAGGAAGAAGGAAAGAAGGAGACAAAGAAGGATGGATAGAAGAAAGGAAGAAAGTAGACAAAGAAGGAAGGAAGGATGGATGGATGGAAGGAAGGAAGGAGACAAAGAAGTAGGAAGAAGGAAAGAAGGAAAGAAGACGACTCTCCTCCCCTTTTTCCTTTCCTTTCCTTTCCCCTCCTCCTCCTCTTCCTTTCCTTTCCTTTCTTCTTCTCTCCTCCCCTTTTTCCTTTCCTTTCCTTTCCCCTCCTCCTCTTCCCTTCCCTCCTCTTCCTTTCCTTTCCTTTCTTCTCCCCTCCCCTTTTTCCTTTCCTTTCTTCTCCTCCCCTCCCCTTTTTCCTTTCCTTTCCCATATTCTATTCCATTCTACTCCTTCCCCCTTCCCCCTTTCCTTCCCCTCCCCTCCCCTCCTCTCCACTGCATTCCATTCCATTCCACATTGTCTGCAGAAAGAGAAATAAATAGGTTTGCCGTTCTAGAGGGTATTCCTCTAACCTTTGATTTTGTTGTCCATTTTTAGAACATAAAATAACATGATAATATGAGCTGCCCCATTTTCCTTCTCAAACTCCCTATTTTGAGTCTTAACACCGCATGATAAAAGCAACCATGCCAGGCTTCTCCAGAGACTAATGATTACTTCTTACATGTATATAATGGGATTTGTAAAACAGGTTTAATTTCACGAAAGAGGTCATCTTAACCCAGGGTCACATTAGCAATTCCCACCCCTGGCTCCTTTTCACTTATTTCATTTTCGCGCATTTTATTTTCTGCTCCACTTATCAGGAGAAGCTGTCTGGTGGCCTAAATCAGTGGCGCAGTTACATTTTTGGAAAGAGAACAAAAGGCAAGCATTTTCAAGATTTGCATTAAAAAAAAAACCATGTTATTTTGCAAAGGAGCTTCAGAGACGCAGCGTTGGTTGAAAAGAGCCCTATGACTAACTTAAAGGCTCTTTGAATTTTTTAAAAAGTCATTAGTAAACTAGCCCAAATCTAATATGAAAATAATACAATACCAAGAACACTTATAGTAAACTAGCAAGAGGCTGTAAGATAAGACAATCAACAGAAAAGTTGACATTTAAGTAAACTATATTAACATAGCACTCTGTGTGTGTGTGTATATATATAATAATATTGAATAAATGTTAAATAAACAGTGAAAGGAAGAGAGACAGGAAAAAGGAAAGAAAAAGAAAAGAGAAAAAAGAAAATATACATACATACATACATACATACATACATACATACAGCCCTTCATGGCACCGGACCAGATTATCTCAGGGACCGCCTTCTGCTGCACGAATCCCAGCGACCAGTTAGGTCCCACAGAGTGGGCCTTCTCCGGGTCCCGTCAACTAAACAATGCCGCTTGGCGGGACCCAGGGGAAGAGCCTTCTCTGTGGCGGCCCCGGCCCTCTGGAACCAACTCCCCCCCAGAGATTAGAATTGCCCCCACTCTCCTTGCCTTTCGTAAGCTACTTAAAACCCACCTCTGCCGCCAGGCATGGGGGAATTAAGATACTCTTTCCCCCTAGGCCTTTACAATTCTATGCATGGTATGTCTGCATGTATGTTTGGTTTTTATATTAATGGGTTTTTAATTGTTTTTAGTATTGGATTATTATTGCACGCTGTCTTATTATTGCTGTTAGCTGCCCCGAGTCTCCGGAGAGGGGCGGCATACAAATCCAATAAATAATAATAATAATAATAATAACATATATATATAGAAGGAAGGCAGCTTAGGTCTCACAGTGTTCGCCTTAGAACAAGGACAGAAACAGCAGCCTGAAGATGACGAGTGGGACCTCATCGAAACGTCGCCAGAAATTTCCAAATCCTACACGGGAAGAAACCCGAATATACCAAAACCGTCATACCTGTACCCGTGAAAATCTACGAAAATATATATATATATATATACACACACACACATACATACATACATACATACATTATGTATATATGTATGTATGTATGTATGTATATTTTCTTTTTTTCTCTTTCTTTTTCTTTCCTTTTTCCTGTCTCTCTTCCTTTCACTGTTTATTCAATATTTATTCAATATTATAATATTGAATAAATAGTATAATATTATAATGCACTATGAAAGCATTATATATTTGTATTTCTCCTTTATGAACCCCCTCCCCATTTATTTTCAGTAAAAATTATATATATATATATAAGGTCTTGGCATATTTGGGTTTCTTCCATGTAAGTTTAAAAAAACCCGAAGAAACCTGAATATGCCTGTACCCGTGAAAAATCTATGAAAACACATACATATGTATATGCATATGTGTATATATATATAAAATTAACTGCCTTGGAAATGGCCCTGGGTTGGGCCGAGAGGCAAAAAAGGAGCTGTGATGTTCCTTCAATACACCAGGGTGATTCGACACAAAAATATGTAACCCTTCCCTGGTGCAGAGCTGAAGGGATTGGATACTGTAGCCTAGAGGTTAATTCTCTGCCTTACAAGGCAAAGGTTGCAGGTTCAAGTCCCAGTGAGGGTATGGCTAGCTGATGAGGCCAAAATAAGGCCGAAATAGATCTATCCTAGTCTCCCTTAATTTTTAAATTCAGCAAAAAACAAAACAACATATGTATATATATATGTGTGTGTGTGTGTGTGTGTGTGCGTGCGTGTGTTTTCATAGATTTTCATGGGTATAGGTATGAAGGTCTTGGCCTATTCAGGGTTCTTCCCATGTAAGTTTCAGAGATTCCTGGCACTGTTTCAATGAGGTCCCACACGTCATCTTCAGGCTGGTGCTTTTGGCTTTCTGCTAGAGCAAGCAAAGCGTGGTTTGAGCTGCCTTCCCTCTATAAATGGTGGGTGGGTGTGGAGTGCTGGCTCAGCTGCTACAAGCTGTATTGAAATCTCTTGGTTAGTTGGTGGGGTAACACCTTGAGTAATTGATGCAATCGATGTATGCTGATTAGATGATGTTTGAGGATTAGGGGTGATAATCCTGAGTAGTTGGAGTCTGCAGACTAGTCAGCTGTTTTGTATGTGTATCTGTGGTGTGACATCCTGGGTTTTGGTTTGGCTGCGAACTTGTGGTCTGGTCATCTGGAAGCTAGCCCTCATCAACAAACGTATCCCGGCCACAAAAACTGAAACCAGACCCAAAACAATGCAGGACACCACTACCAATCACCTTCACCAGATCCAAACCCACACCTACCCTACAGACCAAATACAACCACCACCCAGAAACCAAACCACAGAAACATCTCTAACTGCTGCACCCCCTTCCAAAATGCACACAAAGCAAACTGACATACACCATAAACACATGACCAGGGGAAGCCGGTCTTGGGAGGGGCGGATCAGGCACCACCGGTTGCAGCCGTTGGGCGGGGAGAAATAGCATCGGGCTCCACTCCCGGGGTAGGAGAGGTGAGGAGCAGTGGCAGCTGAGACTCTTGGAAGGGGGTGGGAGGGAAGAGAATCGTTTTGTAGCCATGTATGTGTGTGGATGTGAGTTAGTGAGTGAGTGAGAGAGAGAGAAAGAGAGAGAGAGAGAGAGAGAGAGAGAGAGAGAAAATCGGGACATTTTTGAAACACCGCAGGACGCGAGACAAATTATTAAAAAGCGAGACTGTCCCACCAAAACCGGAACATCTGGTCACCTTAAAGAAGGCCCAACTGAAGGAAAAAAGTAATACAATATAATCCTCAACCTACAACCACAATAGAAATTTGAGGCTCCATTGGGGTCGTAAGTTGAGGATTATGTTGTATTTCTTTTTCCCTTCAGTTGGGCCTCCTATTTCCTGTCCCATCTTAAAAGTTTCCAGCAACAAGAAAAACCACCATGGACCGGAAGTGCCACATGGGACCTGAACCACAGTCGATACAGGATGAGCAAGCAATTAACAATGGTTTGAAAAACTTACTCCACGTAATAAGTGCCATAGATGGGGTCATCAATTTTCTCCCAGCCGTAGGGTAATTCTGGAAAGAAAAAGAAACAAAGAAAGAAAGAGGGAGGCTTGTTAAGACATGTAGCAAAGGACGTCATGATTTCTTTAAAAAATTGGGGAAAAAAAAGTCAAGAGGAGAGAGAAACATTAAACCAGGTGGGGGTTGCTGCTCCTGCTGTTATTGGTGCGTTGTGCTCCACGTCCGAGCGAGATTTTGCTTCTGCGCATGCAGGGGAGAAGCATGCAATTTCAGTGAATTTTTTGCAATTAATTCCTCTATTCCATTCCATTCCATTCTATTCTATTTTCTATTCTATTCTATTTTCTATTCTCTATTCTATTCTATTCTCTATTCTATTCTATTTTCTATTCTATTCTATTTTCTATTCTATTCTATTTTCTATTCTATTCTATTCTCCATTCTATTCTATTCTCTATTCTATTCTATTTTCTATTCTATTCTCTATTCTATTCTCTATTCTATTCTCTATTCTATTCTATTTTCTATTCTATTCTATTTTCTATTCTATTTTCTATTCTATTCTATTCTCCATTCTATTCTATTCTCTATTCTATTCTATTTTCTATTCTATTCTCTATTCTATTCTCTATTCTATTCTCTATTCTATTCTATTTTCTATTCTATTCTATTTTCTATTCTATTTTCTATTCTATTCTCTATTCTATTCTATTCTATTCTCTATTCTATTCTATTTTCTATTCTATTCTATTTTCTATTCTCCATTCTATTCTATTCTCTATTCTATTCTCTATTCTATTCTATTTTCTATTCTATTCTATTTTCTATTCTCTATTCTATTCTGTTCTCTATTCTATTCTATTTTCTATTCTATTCTATTTTCTATTCTATTCTATTTTCTATTCTATTCTATTTTCTATTCTATTCTATTCTATTTTCTATTCTATTCTATTCTATTTTCTATTCTATTCTATTCTCCATTCTATTCTATTCTCTATTCTATTCTATTTTCTATTCTATTCTCTATTCTATTCTCCATTCTATTCTATTCTCTATTCTATTCTATTTTTATTCTATTTTCTATTCTATTCTCTATTCTATTCTATTTTCTATTCTATTCTATTCTATTCTATTTTCTATTCTATTCTATTCTATTTTCTATTCTATTCTATTTTCTATTCTATTCTATTTTCTATTCTATTCTATTCTATTTTCTATTCTATTCTATTCTCCATTCTATTCTATTCTCTATTCTATTCTATTTTCTATTCTATTCTCTATTCTATTCTATTTTCTATTCTGTTCTATTCTATTCTATTTTCTATTCTCTATTCTATTCTATTCTCTATTCTATTCCATTCTCTATTCTATTCTATTTTCTATTCTATTCTATTCTCTATTCCATTTTATTCTATTTTCTATTCTGGTCTATTCTGTTCTGTTCTATTCTATTCTATTCTGTATTCTATTCTATTTTCTTCTATTTTCTATTCTATTCTGTTCTGTTCTATTTTCTATTCTATTCTATTCCATCCCATCCCATTCCACTCTATTCTCTTTCCTCTGCTCCCCCCCCTTTAATGACACCAAGTGGACCATCCTCAACAGATACTCCTTTATTTCACAGCATTATGATTAATTTCCCATTGCAAGGCAAACATAGCTCAAGCATCAGGGATGCTGGCTTCTCCATGAAGAAACTCAATATCGAAATACCAATTTAATATTTCAGCTTTAATGCAATAGTTGTACCTGAGTTTTACTGGGCCCCACAACTAAACATTGCATTCCGGCTAGATTTGATTAAAGGAATATTACTACAGTGGTACCTCGAGATACGAGTTTAATTCGTTCCGGACCTGGGCTCTTAAGTCGAGCAGCTCTTATCTCGAACGACTTTTCCCCATAGGAATTAATGTAAATAATTTTAATTGGTTCCAGCCCTCAAAAAACTCACAAAGTTAGTCTAAATTATGCAGAAAGACATGTTTTTAATGAAGAAATGTACATGTACATATAAATGAATAATGAAGTTTCTTTCACTTAACTTGTAAACTTTCTTAAACTTTTAAATTTACATATGTTCAACTTCTCTGCCACCCAATCCTGTAGGACAGAGGTCCCCAACCCTTTTTGCACCAGGGACCGGCTTTAAGCGATCAAGAGAGGAATGGGTGAATGAATGGACGGAGGGTGGGAAGGAAGGAAGGAAAGAGGGAAGGGACAGGAACAGAGGAAGGAAGCAAGGAAACTTATGAAAGGGGAGAGTAAGAGAGGAATGAGTGAAGGGAGGGAGGGAGGGAAGAAGGTGGGAAGGAGAAAGAAAAGAAGAAATAGAGGAAGGGAAGGTAAAAGAGAGAAAGAAAAAGAGCAAGAAAGAAAGCTGCAAGCACCCCCCCCCCGAGCCCCCCAGGCCGGCTGCAACCTTTTAAAACACGCGCGCCGCTTCGCAGCTGTCTCCTGAAGCCAAACGCGGAAGTTAGCGTTTGGCTTCAGGAGACAGCTCCTTGGCGCTTGTATCTCGAATTTGGGCTTGTAAGTAGAACAAAAATATCTCTCCCCTCCCAGCTCTTATCTCGAGTTGCTCTTAAGTAGAGCAGCTCTTATGTCGGGGTTCCACTGTACTGGTTTCACATTACTTCCCCCCCCCCCAAAATTGTATTCCAACCTGGGTTAAATAAAATCCAAAAAGCATTTACTCAGCTGGAAATGTTTACTTAAATCCTTTGCTGCAGCTCCTTCATAAAATATTGAACTGAGTATTTGCGTCTTGCAGGATTGAAAATAAGTCCTTACAGCTTCCTGCCGAAACTGGAAATTACCAGAATGTTGGTCTGGATGCAGAGTTAATTAAATAGAAACCTATTTTACACAACAGGCCTTCTTTCTTCCTTGGCATCCCTGCAAAATGAATTTTAACCATTATAGTAGGTGGGGGGCAGAGAGCAATACCAGGGGAGACATGATAGCAGCCTTCCAATATCTCTGGGGTTGCCCCAAAGAAGAGAGAGTCAAGCTATTCTCCAAAGCTCCTGAGTACCTCCGGAACCGCCTGCTACTGCACGAATCCCAGTGGCCGATAAGGTCCCACAGAGATGGCCTTCTCCGGGTCCCGTCGACTAAACAATGTCGTCTGGCGGGTCCCAGGGGAAGAGCCTTCTCTGTGGCAGCCCCGGCCCTCTGGAATCAACTCCCCCCGGAGATTAGAACTGCTCCCACCCTCCTTGTCTTCCGTAAACTACTTAAGACCCACCTATACCGCCAGGCATGGGGGATTTGAGACACTTTCCCTCAGGCTTATTATAATTTATGTTTGGTATGTATGTGCTGTTTGGTTTTTAATCATGATAGGGTTTTTAGGGGTTTTTTTTAATATTAGATTTGTGCCAGTATAATATTGTTTTTATTGTTGTTGTGAGCCGCCCCGAGTCTTCAGAGAGGGGCGGCATACAAATGTAATAAATAAATAAATAAATAAATAAATAAATAAATAAATAAATAAATAAATAAATAAATAAATAAATAAATAAATAAATAAATAAATAAATAAATAAATAAATAAATAAATAAATAAATAAATAAATAAATAAATAAAGAAAGAAAGAAAGAAAGAAAGAAAGAAAGAAAGAAATAAATAAATAAAGAAAGAAAGAAAGAAAGAAAGAAAGAAAGAAAGAAAGAAAGAAGCCATGGGTGGAAACTAAACAAGGAGAGAAGCAACATAGAACTAAGGAGAAATTTCCTGATTATTAGACCAATTAAGGTCTCTGCCATGCACGTCCCAGAGTGTTTGTGCTTCTGCTCATACGCAGGAACAAAATCTCATGAGGAGACACGTGAGTGCGTGAGATTTCGGCATTGTTTTTTGCTTCTGCGCATATGCAGAAGCAAAAATTGCCAATATCTCTCTCACGCGCACATCCCTTCTTAAGATTTTGTTTCCTGTGCAAAACACACTGGGACACACACATGCGCAGCTCCTCATCTTTTACTACCACTGCAGCGTCCTTATCAGTACAGTGGTACCTCTACTTACGAACTTAATTCGTTCCGTGACCAGGTTCTTAAGTAGAAAAGTTTGTAAAAAGAAGCAATTTTTCCCATAGGAATCAATGTAAAAGCAAATAATGCGTGCGATTGGGGAAACCACAGGGAGGGTGGAGGCCCTGTTTCCTCCCAGGAGATTCCTAGAGAGGCCTCACGGAGGCTTCTCCCCACCTTTTCAGGCCCTGTTTCCTCCCAGGAGATTCCTAGAGAGGCCCCATGGAGGTTTCTCCCCGCCTTTTCTGGCTCTGTTTCCTCCCAGGAGATTCCTAGAGAGGCCCCACGGAAGCTTCTCCCTGCCTTTTCTGGCTCTGTTTCCTCCCAGGAGATTCCTAGAGAGGCCTCACGGAGGCTTCTCCCTGCCTTTTCTGGCCCTGTTTCCTCCCAAGAGATTCCTAGAGAGGCCCCACGGAAGCTTCTCCCTGCCTTTTCTGGCCCTGTTTCCTCCCAAGAGATTCCTAGAGAGGTCCCACAGAGGCTTCTCCCCGCCTTTTCCGGTTACAGTTTCAGAGGCTCGGGTTTGTAAGTGAAAAAAGAGGCAAAAAAATCTTGTACTCCCAGTTCTCATCTAGAAAAGTTCATTCAACCTCATTTACTGCGATAAGAAAAACATACCCAGAGCCCAGAAGGGAACAAAAGAAAAAAAAATCAATATTTTTCAACCAGTTCTGTATACCTGACCGAATTTTTTCCTACCGGTTCTGCGTACCTGACCATACCCGTAACATTCACTCTATCTAACATTCCCACTGGCACATTTATGAGCCCCAACCCTGTTTAGATTTGCCAAACTCTTGGCTAGATGTAGCCACAAAGCTGAGCCATTCCAGCTTGAAATGAAGCATGGATAATGGTTAAGTCTGCCCTGTGTAGATTCCCAATGGCTTTTAGGCCTCCGTAAACAAGATCTAAGTATTGCCCACAAGATCATATGCTGCAATGTCCTGCCTGTCGGTGACTACTTCAGCTTCAACCACAACAACACAAGAGCACACAAGAGATTTAAACTTAATATTAACCGCTCCAAAGTTGACTGTAAAAAATATGACTTCCGTAACCGAGTTGTCGAAGCGTGGAACTCATTACCGGACTCCATAGTGTCATCCCCAAACCCCCAACACTTTACCCTAAGATTATCCACGGTTGACGTATCCAGATTCCTAAGAGGTCAGTAAGGGGTGAGTACAAGTGCACTAGAGTGCCTTCCGTCCCCTGTCCTATCGCTCTCCTATATCTCCTATACCTTTCTTCTATTCCTATATCTCTTCTTCTCTTCTTTCATTGATATGTTCTATTCCTATACTTTCTTTTCTATTATTTCTTAGATATATTTTACTATGAGTATCTCCTCTATAATCTTCATCATGTATTTTACTATGTGTATATAGATATATACCCACTAAAACCCTCATTGTGTATTGGACAAAATAAATAAATAAATAAATAAATTCACTCCATCTAACATTCTTCCAGCAGACGTGGTCGATAAATCCACAGTAACTGAATGTAAACATGCCTGGGATATACATAGACCCATCCTAAGATAAAATACAGAAAATAGTATAAGGGCAGACTGGATAGACCATGAGGTCTTTTTCTGCCGTCAGTCTTCTATGTTTCTATGTTTCTATTCTCACTGACACATTTATGAGGCCCAACCCTGTTTAGATTTGCCAAGAGCTTGGCTAGATGTAGCCAACAAAGCTGAGCCATTCCAGCTTGAAATGAAGCATGGATAATGGTTAAGTCTGCCCTGTGTAGATTCCCAATGGCTTTCAGGCCTCCATAAACATTGCTTCCTTTTAACAAAGCCAACTTCTCTTCATGAAACGCTTCCCCATGGAAACCTTCTCCCTCTACGGATTCCTTTCGCGAGGGCTGTGAAACAGGACTGATCCAGGGCTTTGTTTCCGCCGCGCATTATGCAAATGGTTGCCATCTTACGACAACCGTTCCTTTCTTCGCCTCAGCCCCCTGCCGCTGCCTTTATGGAGGCGCTTTCCCGAGTCATCTGAAGTTCAGAAATTGGGTTCGGCGATTTGCCGGCATTCGGACGACAAAGAAACAGGCCTTCCGTTGGGTGATTTCGTTCGTCAGATTGGGATGGTGAATACCGTCTGCCGAACTCAACGTCCTCTTGGTGGCTTTTCTTTTCTGCAGTGTCACCAGAAATGGAAGGCATCGAAGCAAAAGATATATCATGTAACGCTCTCTACATGGGGCTACCTTTGAAAAGTGTTCGGAAACTTCAGATCGTGCAGAATGCAGCTGCGAGAGCAATCATGGGCTTTTCCAAATATGCCCATGTTACACCAACACTCCGCAGTCTGCATTGGTTGCCGATCAATTTCCGGTCACAATTCAAAATGTTGGTTATGACCTATAAAGCCCTTCATGGCACCGGACCAGATTATCTCAGGGACCGCCTTCTGCTGCACAAATCCCTGCGACCAGTTAGGTCCCACAGAGTGGGCCTTCTCCGGGTCCCGTCAACCAAACAATGTCATTTGGTAGGACCCAGGGGAAGAGCCTTCTCTGTGGCGGCCCCGGCCCTCTGGAACCAACTCCCCCCAGAGATTAGAATTGCCGCCACTCTCCTTGCCTTTCGTAAGCTCCTTAAAACCCACCTCTGCCTTCAGGCATGGGGGAATTGAGATACTCTTTTCCCCTAGGCCTTTACAATTTTATGCATGGGATGTCTGTATGTATGTTTGGTTTTTATGTTAATGGGTTTTTAACTGTTTTTAGTATTGGATTATTGTCATATACTGTTTTATTACTGTTGTTAGCCGCCCCGAGTCTGCGGAGAGGGGCGGCATACAAATCCAATAAACAAACAAACAAACAAATAAATAAACAAACAAGCAAACAAACAAATAAATAAATCTGATTTTTCCCCTACATACTGTTGCTCTCATTAGATCAGTCTGATATAATCTCTATATAGCTAAATGTTATATCCTCCTCAAAATTAGGCAGATTTGATGGCCCATTGACAATCCACCGTTAACAGATTAATAGCATATGTAATATATTAGCATGTCTCTTTTTTAAAAAAAAATTTAATGCTTCTTATTTGCACTGTTGATCTTTGACCGTAATTTTAAAAAAAATATGATTATGACTTCTTCATCTTACAGTTTATTAGAGTTGGAAGGGACGTTGTAGGGTCATCTAGCACGACCCGATGTTGTGTATTAACATGCGGGTTTTAAGTTAAGGTATACATGTATGATAGAAAAAAACACGCAAAAATACTCTGATTTGCCTAGTAGTCAACTGTTGTACCGAATTCAGTGACGTTCGCTAAAAACAGTCTCTAAAATTGAAACTCTTCCATCACCATAAAGTGGCATTTGTTTTCTTGATAGAATTTGACTTTCAACAAGGATTTCTTGGGCTAAACCGTGGGCCAATAAACAGAAGCTAATTTAGAGATTACCTCAGAAAGTCCCCCCCCCCCCCAAGTTTCTTCCTGAAGCTTCTCTTTAGACTCGGGCTAATTTGCATTTAGCAGTGACATCCGCTAAAAAAGTTCTCTAAAATTGAAACTTTTCCATCACCATAAAGTGGCATTTGTTTCCTCGATAGAATTTGACTCTCGACAAGGATTTCTTGGGCTAAACCGTGGCCTGATAAACAGAAGCTAATTTAGAGATTACCTCAGAAAGTCCCCCCCCCCAAGTTTTTCCTGAAGCTTCTCTTTTGACTCAAACTAATTTGTCATGTAGATAATTTGTCATGTAACAGTGATGTCCACTAAAAATGTTCTCTAAAATTGAAACTTTTCCATCACCATAAAGTGGCATTTGTTTTCTTGATAGAATTTGACTTTTGACAAGGATTTCTTGGGCTAAACCATGGGCCAATAAACAGAAGCTAATTTAGAGATTACCTCAGAAAGTCCCCCCCCCCCAAGTTTCTTCCTGAAGCTTCTCTTTAGACTCGGGCTAATTTGTCATGCAGCTAATTTATCATGTAGCACTGACATCCGCTAAAAATGTTCTCTAAGATTGAAACTCTTCCATCACCATAAAGTGGCATTTGTTTCCTCGAATAATTTGACTTTTGACAAGGATTTCTTGGGCTAAGCTGTGGCCCGATAAACAGAAGCTAATTTAGAAATTACCTCAGTTCTCTCTCCCCCCCCCCATTTCTTCCTGAATCTTCTCTTTAGCCTCGGGCTAATTTGTCATGTAGCAGTGACGTCCGCTAAAAATGTTCTCTAAAATTGAAACTCTTCCTTCGAATAATTTGACTTTTGACAAGGATTTCTTGGGCTAAACCATGGCCTGATAAACAGAAGCTAATTTAGAAATTACCTCAGAAAGTCCCGCCCTCCCAAGTTTCTGCCTGAAGCTCCTCTTTAGCCTCGGGCTAATTTGTCATGTGGCTATCATAAATAGGAAAGAACTGAGGAGTGAGGCGAATATCTCTCAAGTGTTTCCATTTAAAGTGGCCAAGGTTCACTAAGTCTTGGCTGAACAAAGAGTTTAACGCCCTCCTGTGCCTGTCTGTTGCTGAAGAAGATCGATAAAGGGAGGCCTACTTTCTTTTTCCAGATGAGCTTGTCTGCATTATTGATCTTCTGCTTGAAAGATCCCCGTTAAGCTTCTCAGGAACTACAAAACAGACCATTTACAAAACACCACAATAAAGTAAACCCCCTTTCAACCGTGAATCACACATAGCATGGGGCTGCCGAACGGTTTGGCAAAGAATGTGTGCCTTGCACTCCAAAACGTTTACACGAGGTAGCGGAATGGAGCTCCAAATGAAGACCTCAGAATAGACCGAGGAACAGAAATATGGACATAGCAGATTCTCACAGGTTCAAACATAGGGCAACCTTTAGTTTTGGAACAAACTTTCTGCTCTCAGGGGATAGGTGATGCTTCAAGCAATAAAAAACACTGAGAATTTGATTTTCTTTCAACTTCCAGATTGAGCTCTATAGACTAGACTAGACCAGACCAGAACAGACCAGACTAGAAAAGAAAATATAGAATAGACTAGGCTAGGCTAGGCTAGGCTAGACTAGACTAGACTAGACTAGACTAGACTAGACTAGACTAGAATAGAATAGAATAGACTAGACTAGAATAGACTAGAATAGAATAGACCAGACTCGACTAGACTAGACTAGAATAGAATAGACTAGACTAGACAAGACTAGGACTAGACTAAACTAGACTACACTAGACTAGAATAGACTAGAATAGACTAGACAAGACTAGACTAGACTAGACTAGACAAAAATAGAATAGACCAGACCCGACTAGACTAGACTAGAATAGAATAGAATAGACAAGACAAGACTAGACTAGGACTAGACTAGGACTAGAATAGACTAGAATAGACTAGACTAGAATAGAATAGACCAGACCCGACTAGACTAGACTAGAATATAATAGATTAGACAAGACTAGACTAGGACTAGACTAGACTAGAATAGAATAGACTAGAATAGAATAGACCAGACCCAACTAGACTAGAATAGACTAGACAAGACTAGACTAGACTAGGACTAGACTAGACTAGACTAGAATAGACAAGACTAGAATAGAATAGACTAGACTAGACAAGACAAGACTAGACTAGGACTAGACTAGAATAGACAAGACTAGACTAGACTAGACTAGACTAGACTAGACTAGACTAGAATAGACTAGAATAGACTAGAATAGACTACACTAGAATAGAACAGAACAGAACAGGTAATGGAATGGAACAGAATGGAATGGAGCAGAATAGAACAGAACAAGAACAAGTGTAGTGTAGAGTGAGTAGAGTAAAGTAGAATAGAACAGAACAGAACAAGAGTAGAGTAGAACAGAACAGAACAGAACAGGGAATGGAATGGAACAGAACAGAATTAAAGTAGAGTAGAGTAGAGTAGAATACAACAGAACAGAACAGAACAACAGAATAGAACAGAATATAGAACGAATAGAGAATAGAGTAGAATAGAACAGAATAGTGATTGGACAATGTGATTGGACGCATAAGCAATTTGTCTCGGCTGCATAAGCTCTCAGTGTGCAGACCTACAACAACTCCAGAGTGATTAGTCATAGTTCATCAACTTGTCAAAATTTTCAGCTTTCAATTTCCAAACATTAGGGGTGCTGAAGCATTTGTGACCTTGGAGAAATGGTAAAGATATTTTGGTTACTTGTAATATAACGTAGATGTGCTTGGTAAGTAACATTCAGTTTCGTTTCATGAAATCATAGTTATTTATGTTAGATCATAGTTAATTCAGTCCTAGTTAATGAAAAAAGCCTATAAAGACTAAAGGGGGGAAGAAAATTATGCGGCATCATAATATATAAGGTAAGAGATAAATAAACCCAGACAGCTGAAATAAATCGCCAAAGACACTGTGTGTAATCTTTTTTGCTCATTTTCACCCTCCGCGAAGAAGGAATTTTTCTCCCTTTCCTTTCTCCAACAGTAGCAGTGATTATAATGCATTTTATTTTATTTTATTGTCACATTGGGTCCGGTCCAAGAAAACTTATAAAGGTAAATCCTTGACTTACGACAGTTCATTTAGTGACTGTACAAAATTACCACGGCGCTTGAAAAAGTGACTTGTGACCATTTTTCACACACTTTAATGACCTTTGCAATATCCTCCTAGTCTCACCTTGATCAAAATTCAGATGCTTGGCAATTGTTTCATATTTATTATGGTTGCAGCGCTCCCTTTGGTGACTTTCTGACAAGCAAAATCAAGGAGCAAGCTAGACTATACTTTATTTTCTCTTATTTTATGTATGGTTTGTATGAGATGTATAATTGTTTTTATATTAAGGGTTTTAAATTGTTTTCATAATTGGATTTGTACTGTTTTGTTGTTGTGAGCCGCTCCGAGTCTGCGGAGAGGGGAGGTATGCAAATCTAATTAATAATAATAATAATAATAATAATAATAATAATAATAATAATAATAATAATAGACTCGCTGAAGAACTGTGCTACAGAGCCGAGGTGGCGCAGCGGGTAGTACTGCAGGCCACTAAAGCTGACTGCTAGATCTGAAGGTCAGCGGTTCAAATCTCATCACCGGCTCAAGGTTGACTCATCCTTCCATCCTTCCGAGGTGGGTCAAATGAGGACCTGGATTGTGGGGGCAATATGTTGGCTCTGTTAAAAAGTGCTATTGCTAACATGTTGTAAACCACCCTGAGTCTAAGGAGAGGGGCGGCATAAAAAATGGAATGAATGAATGAATGAATGAATGAATGAATGAATGAATAAATAAATAAATACTCTCTTCTCAACTGAAATGATGAGAGGCATACAAATTTAATTAATAATAAATACATAATTAAATGATTCACAAAATGGGGTGAAACTTTCTTAACAAAAAGCAAAATTTTGGGCTTAATTGTGGTCGTAAATTGAAGTTAGTTACTCTTTTTTTTTAAATTAAGAAGTGTTTTCATTTATAATACACTGCTCAAAAATAAAGGGAACACTTAAACAACACAATATAACTCCAAGTAAATCAAAACTTCTGTGAAATCACACTGCCCACTTAGGAAGCAACACTGATTGACAATCAATTTCACCTGCTGTTGTGCACATTCAACTTTGTACAGAACAAAATATTCAATGAGAATATTTCATTCATTCAGATCTAGGATGTGTTATTTGAGTGTTCCCTTTATTTATTTATTTAGAGCAGTATACATTTAAGAAAAATAACATAGCAATACAACACAATACGGATGGATAACAAAAAGAAAAGAAATATACATGAAGATCTATTCAGTATATACATTGATTATATTCCCTTCCTCCTCAATTAGTTTTCCAATATCTGTTTAAATTTGAATTGATTTAGAACTACTCCATCATTCTCTCTAGCCTTTGATATTGGTTTTCCTCTCTATCCAATTATATCATCTATTGCAGGTTTCAAAATAATCTGTGTCTGATTTGTCCTCTAACTCTAAAGTCAATTTGTCCATCTCTGTGCATGTTAGGATTTTAAATAACATTTCTTCTTCTGTAGGGGCATATTTATTTTTCCATTTCTGGGCATATGCTATTCTTGCCGCAGGTAAAAAAAATATAACATTAAGTATACTTTATTTTCTCTTATTTATCGATGGTTATTCCTAACAAAAATAATTCAGGTTTCAGATTGAGTTTCATCTTAATAGGAAAGTGAACACAAGAACAAGGGGACACAATCTGAAGTTAGTTGGGGGAAAGATCAAAAGCAACGTGAGAAAATATTATTTTACTGAAAGAGTAGTAGATCCTTGGAACAAACTTCCAGCAGACGTGGTTGGTAAATCCACAGTAACTGAATTTAAACATGCCTGGGATAAACATATATCCATTGTAAGATAAAATACAGGAAATAGTATAAGGGCAGACTAGATGGACCATGAGGTCTTTTTCTGCTGTCAGTCTTCTATGTTTCTATGTTTCTATCTCTAAAATATCTTCCAGCATTGTCTAATTTTTCCCCAATAATCCCTTGCCTTGTGGCATTCCCACCACATAGGATAATATGTTCTAATAATCTTTTGGCATTTCCAGCATGTTCCTGATATACAGTGATACCTCATCTTACAAACCCCTCGTCATACAAACTTTTTGAGACACAAACCCGGGGTTTAAGATTTTTTTGCCTCTTCTTCCAAACTATTTTCACCTTACAAACCCAAGCCACCGCCACTGGGATGCCTCGCCTCCGGACTTCTGTTGCCAGCGAAGCACCTGTTTTTGCGCTGCTGGGATTCCCCTGAGGCTCCCCTCCATGGGAAACACCACCTCTGGACTTCTGTGTTTTTGCGATGCTGCAGGGGAATCCCAGCAGTGCAAAAAGGGTGCTTCACTGGCAACGGAAGTCTGGAGGTGGGGTTTCCCAGCGAGGGGAGCCTCAATGAAATCGCAGCATCACAAAAACACGCAAGTCCGGAGGTGGGGTTTCGAGGACTTCCATGTTTTTGTGATGCTACAATTTCGCTGAGGTTCCCCTCCCTGGGAAACACCACCTCCTGACTTCCGTTGCCAGCGAAGCACCCATTTTTGTGCTGCTGGGATTCCCCTGCAGCATCACAAAAACACGTAAGTCCGGAGGTGGGGTTTCCCATGGAGGGGAGCCTCAGAGAAATCCCAGCAGCTCAAAAACGGGCGCTTCGGCTGGCAAAAGGGGTGAATTTTGGGCTTGCACGCATTAATCACTTTTCCATTGATTCCTATGGGAAACATTGTTTCGTCTTACAAACCTTTCACCTTACAAACCTCGTCCCGGAACCAATTAAGTTCGTAAGATGAGGTATCACTAATTGTGGTTGTAAATTGAAGTTAGTTAGTTACTCTTTTTTAAAACAAACAATGGATTCGGAGAATTGGTCCTAAAGACGGGCTGAGGTTTTGCAGACTGAGGAATAAATATGTAAATCGATACGTTCAATAGATCCTTTTCTCTCTCTTTTTTCTCTCTCTCCCTCTCTGGCTCTTTCTCTCTCTCTTTTTCTCTCTCCCCTCCTCTCTCCTTACGAAAAGGCTGCAGAGAAGCAACATTGTGGTGGCCTACAAAACTTCTGCTATAGGAAATCAGGAAATGTGTGTATTTGCGCTACGGAAATTAAGGACTTTGAATGAAAGTTTTCACTTCCCGCCAACCAGCCGCCCAGTCCCTATTGTGTGCTGCCAATGTTCCTCCATTGTTTCTCCTCTTTGAACAACAACAAAACAAGCCTCTTACATAAACCCATAAACCCATTTGCATGCATCCGATGTTCGAGCGAAGCACTTAGCGGCACGGTATTAGCCATTAACACTCTCTCGCCGCTGTTTTTTCTTTTTTTAAAAAAAAGCTGTGAAAATAAATGTTATTCAAAATCACTGTGCTAACAAATAAAAGAAGGCCTTTGCTTGATTTTGGATAACATCACAAGTGCTCTTCTGTTAAAGCAGAAACAACAATAACAACAAAAAGCAGGGGTCCCATCTTCCCTTCCCTTGTCCCAGTTTTATCTTAACTCTCCTCCCCCCTTTTTTGCTTTGGTTAAAATTTTGCAATTTTCTGCAAGAGCCGAGGAGGCGCAATCGGTAGAGTGAAGTACTTTACATCTCCACCCCTTGTCCAGTCAGTGAAGCAGCATTGTTTAGTTGACGTGAAGCAGTGGAAGTGATGTGCCGGTGTCTGGAGGCTGTTGGGGCCTGGATGGGTGTCCCACAGAGTGGGCCTTCTCCGGGTCCCGTCAACTAAACAATGTCGGTTGGCGGGCCCCAGGGGAAGAGCCTTCTCTGTGGTGGCACCGGCCCTCTGGAACCAACTCCTCCCGGAGATTAGAACTGCCCCTACTCTTCCTGCCTTCCGTAAACTCCTTAAAACCCACCTTTGCCGTCAGGCATGGGGGAATTGAAACATCTCCCCCTGGGCATGTTTAATTTATATATGGTATGATTGTGTGTGTGTCTGTTAGGACATGGGGTTTTTAAAGCTTTAATATTTTAATTGAGTGGATTATTTATGATTTGTACTATTTGTTGTGAGCCGCCCCGAGTCTTCGGAGAGGGGCGGCATACAAATCCAAATAATAAATAAATAAATAAACTCAACCCAGACAAGATGGAGTGGCTGTGGGTTTTGCCTCCCAAGGACAATTCCATCTGTCCATCCATTGCCCTGGGGGGGGGAATTACTAACCCCCTCAGAGAGGGTCTGCAACTTGGGCGTCCTCCTCGATCCACAGCTCACATTAGAGAAACATCTTTCAGCTGTGGCGAGGGGGGCGTTCGCCTGGTGCACCAGTTGCGGCCCTATTTGGATTGGGAGTCACTGCTCACTGTCACTCATGCCCTCATCACCTCGAGGTTCGACTACTGTAACGCTCTCTACATGGGGCTACCTTTGAAAAGTGTTCGTAAACTTCAGATCGTGCAGAATGCAGCTGCGAGAGCAATCATGGGCTTCCCTAAATATGCCCATGTCACACCAACACTCCGCAGTCTGCATTGGTTGCCGATCAGTTTCCGGTCACAATTCAAAGTGTTGGTCAAGACCTATAAAGCCCTTCATGGCACTGGGCCAGGTTATCTCCGGGACCGCCTTCTGCCGCACGAATCCCAGCGACCAATTAGGTCCCACAGAGTTGGCCTTCTCCGGGTCCCGTCAACTAAACAATGCCGTTTGGCGGGACCCAGGGGAAGAGCCTTCTCTGTGGCGGCCCCGGCCCTCTGGAACCAACTCCCCCCAGAGATTAGAATAGCCCCCACCCTTCTTGCCTTTCGCAAGCTTCTTAAAACCCACCTCTGTTGTCAGGCATGGGGGAACTAAGATATTCTTTCCCCCTAGGCTTCCATAATTTATGTATGGTACGTTCGTATGTATGATTGGTTTTAAAATAAGGGTTTTTAGCTTCTTTAGTATTGGATTGTCGCATGTTGTTTTTACTACTGTTGTTAGCCGCCCCGAGTCTACGGAGAGGGGCGGCACACAAATCCAAGAAAATGAAATGAAATCTCATCGCCAGCTCAAGGTTGACTCAGCCTTCTATCCTTCTGAGGTGGGTCAAATGAGGACCTGGATTGTGGGGGCAATAGGCTGGCTCTGTTAAAAAGTGCTAATGCTGTTGTGTGTACTCCCTTGCACCATTAGGAGTTTTCAGATTGGGATGATGAGTGGGATTTAGAGATCATAAATCTCCCTGCTCTACCAACAGTTAGCAATGTTAGTGAAGACCATGGAGAATATCTCCGGGACCACCTTCTGCCGCATGAATCCCAGCGACCGATTAGGTCCCACAGATTTGGCCTTCTCCGGGTCTCGTCGACTAAACAATGTCATTTGGTGGGTCCCAGGGGAAGGGCCTTCTCTGTGGCAGCCCCGACCCTCTATAACCAGCTCCCCTCTGACATTAGAACTGCCCCCACCCTCCTGGCCTTTCGTAAACTCCTTAAAACCCACCTCTGCCGTCAGGCATGGGGCAACCGAGATAACTTCCCCAGGCCTATATTGTTTATGTTTGGTATGTTGTGTGCATGTTTTTTAAATTATGGGTTTTTAGTTTTATTATTAGATTTGTATTGTACATTGTTTTTTCTATTACTGTTGTGAGCCGCCCCGAGTCTACGGAGAGGGGTGGCATACAAATTTAATAAATAAATAAATAAAATAAAACAACAGCAGCGAGGATAACGATTGCACAATACTGTAAAAATGAAACTATACCTAATGAAGACAATATTGAAAAAATAACTATGTGCAGAAATGGACAGCTTAACTAAGAAAATAAAAAACAAAGAGGAGGAAGAATTTACCAACTGTTGGGATAAATTTGATGAATGGCTAGGAAGAAAGGGTAGAGGGAAAAAAAGAACAAGAGAGTTAATAAGTGATAGGAAATTTGGGGAATAAAAATCAGAGTTTTTGGACATAAAAGGGGAAAAAAAGATAGACATACCTAATTAAGACCATTACCTAGATTTTATGTATATGATGTATGTTCTGTGTAATAGAAAAGAAACACTATTAGAATTGTAGTGAAGGCACGTCACAAAACTGTCCAAATCTTTTTTTCTTTTTTCTTTAGTGTTTTGTTTGTCTGACTTTATGTCTGTGTTTATAAATAAAAATAGAATAGAATAGAATAGAATAGAATTTTTATTGGCCAAGTGTGATTTGTCTTGGTGCATGTGCTCTCAGCGTACATAAAATAAAATATACATTTGTCAAGAATCATATGGTACAACACTTAATGATTGTCATAGGGGTCAAATAAGCAATGAAGAAGCAATATCAATAAAAATCTTAGGATATAAGCAACAAGTTACAGTCATACAGTCAACATGGGAGGAAATGGGTGATAGGAATGATGAGAAAAACTAGTAGAATAGATTTAGTAGAAAGTCTGACAGTGTTGAGGGAATTATTTGTTTAGTAGAGTGATGGCGTTCGGAAAAAAAACTGTTCTTGTCTAGTTATCTTGGTGTGCAGTGCTCTGTAGCGACGTTTTGAGGGTAGGAGTTGAAACAGTTTGTGTCCAGGATGTGAGGGGTCAGTAAATATTTTCCCCGCCCTCTTTTTGACTCATGCAGTATACAGGTCCTCAATGGAAGGCAGGTTGGCAGCAATTCTTTTATAATTAAAACAAAACACCCACCCACACACACAAAATCGAACTCTTCGATGTGGGCAGAATCACCCCTGCAATACTGCATTCTAACCCCTGCACCGCCACGTCTCTGATAGTAAAACAATGACTTGGAAAACAAGAACCGAGGAAGTTGTAAACTAATCTAGGTGGAAAACAGCAGCCAAAAACTCTTGACAAATAGGTCAGTGGGGAAAAGATATACAGCAATTTTCCTTGATAAGTAAGTAAGGCTCGTTGGCTGCTGTCCTGATAGCAGAGCTCACAGCATGGAATGAGGACTCGTTTCTAAGTCAGATGGCACGATGGATGAGAAGTAAATATTTTAATTATTTCTGAATGGCTGCGTGCATTGACAGCGGTAGATGGAATTTTACAAACACTAGAAGATTTGGCTTGAATGTTTCCCGTTTCTTGCCAGATACGGCCTTATCTTGACATCTGCCAAGTTAGCAATGAAAAGAAGTAGAAGAACATGATAAAAATGCTTTGTTTTGAGTCTGGACCAAGTGATAGCTTCAGCCAACAAGAAAACAATTCATTGTTTGGTGTGTGTGTGTGTGTTTTAAATCAAGGCTAGGTCCTGAAAGATTTGCCAGCATTTGATTGTATGTCATCTCATTTTGTCTGGGGCCAACAGAATAAAGTCCATTTTTTCAAGTGATGTGGTCGATGACATTCTTATCCCGTTTTAGTCTGATCTCAAATGCAGCTTCCCAGTGATGGGCTGCCAAAATTTATACTGCTACACTGTGGGCGTGGTTTGTTTTGTGGGTGTGGTTTGCCGGCCATGTGACCAGGTGGGAGTGGCTTGACAATCATGACAACAACAACAACAACAACAATAATAATAATAATAATTAGGACCATGAGGTCTTTTTCTGCCATCAATCTTCTATGTTTCTATGTTTATACTTTTTTTGTTCCATAAAAATTGGAACATATTTTTACAATCCAACCGATCTGTCATTTACAGTGGGGGTGTCCCTCTGACCTTCCTGCCAATCAGCTTCAAGCTCTGTTGGGAGAATTGGTGCTAGACTTATGGTTGGGGGTCACCACAACATGAGGAACTGTATTAAGGGGTCACAGCATTAGAAAGTTTGAGAACCACTGTTCTAGAGTCTCAACATCCGAAACATTTAAATATATTAAAGGGTTAAATAGGGTTCAGGAAGGAAGTGTTTTTAATAGGAAAGTGAACACAAGAACAAGGGGGCACAATCTGAAATTAGTTGGGGAAAAGATCAGAAGCAACGTGAGAAAATATTATTTGACTGAAAGAGTAGTAGATGTTCGGAACAAACTTCCAGCAAATGTGGTCGGTAAATCAACAGTAACTTAATTTAAACATGCCTAGGATAAACATATATCCATTCTAGGATAAAATACAGGAAATAGTATAAGGGCAGACTAGATGGACCAGGAGGTCTTTTTCTGCCGTCAATCTTCCATGTTTCTATGTTTATACTTTGGTAACCAAAACTGCACACAGTATTCTAGGTTTGATCTTACTAAGGCTTTATAAAGTGGTATTAGTACCTTCCTTGAACTTGATTGTACCCCTCTGTTAATTGCAGGGTTTCCTGCTTGAGTAGGTGGGTTGGACTAGAAGACCTCCAAGGTGCCTCCCAACCCTGTTATCCTGTTAAACATAGATTCTCTTCTGGGAATTGGTGATCACTCTAGGCCTAGTCAATTGTATCACAGTCGACAAAAGACAAAGAAACTATCAATTGCTTCAATTTACCTATGCTTTTAGAGACACTTTAGAATAATTAAAATCCAAACAGAAAACCCTCAAAGGTATTACTAACGGTTACCAAACCCGTTAAATGCTACACCTGCCATTACGCATAAAATAATATTCAACGACTAATTGAAAAAAAAAAAAAGAGAACTAAAGCAAACATTTTAACACCACCCTTAAAAATACCTTTGGGACAGAAATGGGTACTGTGGCTGAATAAACGTAAATAGGAGGCCAAGCTCCATTTTCGCTACTAGATGTCTACGGGAAGCCATTGTGTCCAAAAATGAAGCCCAGGAGGGCCACGCAAGGCCTCCCTTCAAACCCTCCTTTTGCTGGCAGAGGATTGCTCGGAAACTTCGGATCGTGCAGAATGCAGCTGCGAGAGCAGTCATGGGCTTACCTAGGTATGCCCATGTCACACCAACACTCCGCAGTCTGCATTGGCTGCCGATCAGTTTCCGGTCACAATTCAAAGTGTTGGTTATGACCTTTAAAGCCCTTCATGGCATCGGACCAGAATATCTCCGAGACCGCCTTCTGCCACACGAATCCCAGCGACCGATTAGGTCCCACAGAATGGGCCTTCTCCAGGTCCCGTCAACTAAACAATGTTGGTTGGCGGGCCCCAGGGGAAGAGCCTTCTCTGTGGCAGCCCCGACTCTCTGGAACCAACTCCCCCCAGAGATTAGGACTGCCCCTACTCTCCCTGCCTTCCGTAAACTCCTTAAAACCCACCTTTGTCGTCAGGCATGGGGGAACTGAAACACCTCCCCCGGGCATGTTCAATTTATACATGGTATGTTTGTGTGTGTGTTTGTTAGTAAATGGGGTTCTTTTTAAATCTTTTTAAATATTTTAAATCTATTTGGATTTGTCATGATTTTCTGTATCTTGTTGTGAGCTGCTCCGGGTCTGCGGAGAGGGGCGGCATACAAATATAAATAAATAAATAAATAAATAGATAGATAGATAGATAGATAGATAGATAGATAGATAAATAAATAAATAAATTGCAGGAGGCCATCGCTGCAGAAAATGGCGCCTAGGAGGGCAGACGTGGCTGAAAATGGAGCCTCAATGAGTGATGGCAAACTGGCCACACACCCCTGGTCATGCCCTCCACCCTGCTAAGGTCAAACATAACCCTGATACTGCCCTTCATTAAAATCGAGTTTGACATCCCTGTTGTAGAGGTTGGAAAGAAATGTAACAGAAAACAAAGTAATTTAGGGGTTTTTTCACTCAATACAATATAGGCACTGATCCATTTGGCGCAATGGATCGTAATCTCATTTTAAAAGCCTAATTGGGAGAGGACTCGCAATTATGCAAATCCCGTGAATCATAGTGGAAATCTGGTTGTCTGGGTGCAAACTCTGTGGCTCAGATGTCCAGTAACTCGAATTTTTCACTTTATTGCCCAAAGTGAAGAGCAATTTCAAACACAAGGGATTTTATTTTTCTTTTGGAAAAGGGTCTATTTTGAGATGTTAGGAAATAAGAACTTTTATTTCCATATTTATTTTACTTAGTGTATCTCTGATGGAGAGGGGCAATTTACAAAAGGAAATATAAAGTAAATAAATAGATAAACATTTATGCTGTCATCCAGCTCGCAAACACATGAGTCTGGTGAGCCGTACAATACAACAATTAAAATCTCCAGAACAATCTAAAAATAAATAAATAAAAGATTAACAGACAAACAGGAAACTAAAAAAGGTAAAATATGAGAATGTGAGTGAATTGTAGGAATTCATTGTTGGGATGCATTTTTTATGCAACAACTACAGCAATATCCAGCCAACAGATGGCAGTGCTTACAAGTTTGGCTCTATGGTAGATACTGTACTCTATGCTCTGTTGTTCTAAGTAGCGTTTCCTGTTTCTTCTTAGAGTTAAAAACAGTTGAGTAGTAAAGCACATGGTGACTGTATCCTTTGTTTGCTTTGTGGTGCTATAGAGTTTTTAGCATGAACAAAGATTACTTAATCTCAGACAGCCATCTTGCATACCCTTAGGCTGGTGGTGGTGGGGGGAAGTGTTCTAAGGACCTTCTGGAAGTTTAATAGAGATGGAGCTATCCTCACCTTGGGTTTAATGATGTTCCAGACAGTAGGGGGCACAGCAGAGAAAGCACACTGCCTGGGTCCCACCAGATGGAACTCCTTTGGAGACAGGACCCACAGCAAGCCTTCTGCCTTACCTGGTATTGTGGTTAGCTCTGGCCTAGCTCCTGCCCCAAGGACTGTGGATGTGGGGGAGACATCCACATGCTGCAGGCCTGTTTTGCCCCTGGTGGAATCTGATGATGAAGGCTCCTCTGACCAAGAAGACATGAGTGACAGGGAGGAGGAGAGTGGGGCAGACAGCTCAGAAGGAGATCAATTATCTAGCTCCTCCTTGGATTCAGAACAAGAGTTAATGATACAGCCACGCATGCGGAGAGCTATGCATAGGCAACAACAACTGAAAGATTATTATCAAAGAAAATGAGGCCACCTGTGGTTGGGTGGGGCTGTGGTCATTAGTGAGGCTGCTATAAATAGAAGCCTGTGGGTTTGGCCATTGTGGAGTATTATCTGATCGTTGTGTTTCGTGACTGCTTTGCTGACTTTGACCTTTTGTGTGCTGATTTCCCCCCGCTTGCTTTGAAACTAAACCAGAGCAAAGTGTGTTTCACTTTGTGAAAGAAGAAGGACTGTGAATTGCCTCACAGCTGCAAGCTAAGTATCACAGAACTTATCAGGGACTTGTACAAATTACCAGTTTGTTTGGAGACGAGGGCTCTTTGCTATACCAAAAGAGGGCTTGCTGTTCTGTTCGGGTCGTATGTGACCTGAAGCCAAGTTTGAGTCCCTGTAAAAAATTTTCCCTGCATATCTGAAACTTGAAATTTCATGACTTTTCATCATTTCAGGGGTTCTCTCTATGAGAATTTTTTTTGGGGGGTGGGGGGCTTAGTTTTTGCTGGGCAAAAAAAGTTACACTTCTTCTGTTCCCGGGTCACCCTGACCCGGACCGAAAACTCTTCATTTGCAGTGCTTATGTTTGGTCTTTTTGAAAGCTTTTTTCACTTGGAAAGTAGTCTGAACATTTCTGCACACAATGATATGAAAATTGAAATGAAAAAAGTAAATCTTATTGGTTTATTTTGCTGATATAATGCACGCCCCTCCCATTTTTGTGAAAGTTTTTTCAATTTATGGATAGTTTTGCTTGCAAAATGCATTCTATTTTACTGAAGTTGGTGTGGGATTGGTAGCTTGAACATTTCTGAATATAAGAAAAATATAAAGGAACAGAAAAAAATGATTCTTACTGGTTTTTTAACATCAGAAATAAGCCCCCCCCCTCGGCTGCTTGCAACCATTTTCACTTTTTATTTTTTTATGCTCCAAATCCGAAATATTCTTTAAAATATTAGGCATTCATTTACTCAATTTAACAATGCTGATCATCAAAAAAATATTTTTGGGGTGGTGGCTAATTGTTTTCTGGGCAAAAAAAAAATCATCACTTCGAGTCTGTTTCTGTTCGTATATGACCGGACCAAAAATATTTTTTTTAGGTACTTGAATTTGAACTTTTTGAAAACCTTTTCAACTGGAAAACTAGTTTGAACATTTATGAACATAATGATATGAAAATTGAACTGGAAAAATTGAGACTTATATTTTTATTTTGATCAAAAAGCCCCTCCCCCCATCCTTTCTGAATTTCGTGTCAATTTATATTTTTTAAGGCCACAAATCCCTAAGGAATTTCCCCCCAAAATGTTTGATATACTAAATTGAACAATCCTGAACATAAGAAAAATATAAATGAACTGAAAAAAATGGTTCTTATTGGTTTATTTTTGAATATAAGACCATATTGTTTTATACTCGAGCATAAGCCTACTCGAGTATAAGCCTATTTGAGTATAAGCATGGGGGCCCATTTATGAGCAAAATAAACCAATAAGGATCATTTTTTTCAGTTCAATTTTCATATCATTATGTTCAGAAAGGTTCAAGCTACCAATCCCACACCAACTTTAGTAAAATAGAATGCATTTTGCAGGCAAAATTATCAATAAACCCAAAAGTTTTGATATACTAAATTGAACAATCCTAAACATAAGAAAAATAGAAATGAACTGAAAAAAATGGTTCTTATTGGTTTATTTTTGAATATAAGACCATATTGTTTTATACTCGAGCATAAGCCTACTCGAGTATAAGCCTATTTGAGTATAAGCATGGGGGCCCATTTATGAGCAAAATAAACCAATAAGGATCATTTTTTTCAGTTCAATTTTCATATCATTATGTTCAGAAAGGTTCAAGCTACCAATCCCACACCACCTTTAGTAAAATAGAATGCATTTTGCAGGCAAAATTATCAATAAGCCTAAAAAAAAATCACAAAAATGGGGTGGTGGTAGGCACATTTATGTGCAAAATAAACCAATAAGGATTAATTTTTTCAGTTCAATTTTCATTCCATTGTGTGCAGAAATGTTCAAACTTGTTTCCAGGTGAAAAAAGCTTTCAAAAAGACCAAATATAAGTACCTAAAATGATCAATTTGCAGTCCGGGTCAAATAGACCCGGGAACATAAGATTAGGGAGTTTTTTCGAACAGAACAGCAGGGTTAAGTGAATTTTCATTGTAAAGAACATTGTTTTGAATTTTCAAATGTGTGTGTGTCTGAAATTTGTACCTGTGAATTTTTGGGAGGAGTCTACCAGAGAGCCCGACAGAACACCTGGTGGGATGGGTAGAGGTAACATGGAAGAGGGGGTCCCACAGATAACTTGGTTCTATGCCATGTAGGGCTTTTAAGATAAAAACCAGCATCTTGAGTTGCGTCTGGAAGGAACCTGGTAGCCAATGCAGCTCACAAAGAGGTATAACAGATACTTTCCTAGGGACGTACATAGCAATGGGTTGCTAGCCGGTATGCGCCACACTCTGTACCGGTAGCAAAAACGGAGCTGCGTGTGCCGGTGAGAGCATGCATCCGAGTGAAATTTGGCTTCTGTGCATGCACAGAGAAATCGCGCGAGAGATTTTGGTGATTGTTAGTAATTTTTTTGCTTCCGTGAATGCGCGGAAGCAAAAAAATTTGCCATGTGTCCTCTCATGCGATTTTGCTTTCTACGCATCGCTGAAATCTCATACGGCCGTGTCTCCTCTCATAAGATTTGTTTCCTGCGCATGCGCAGAAGGCAAATCTCACTTGGATGCGTGCGCCCACCTGCCAGTTACTCGGAGCTGTGCGCAGATAGCACCGGTAGTGGCGGTAAGTAGGAACCCCCACCTGGCCATACATAATGGTTTGTTTGTTTGTTTGTTTGTTTATTTATTTATTTATTAGATTTGTATGCCGCCCATCTCCGTAGACTCGGGGCGGCTCACAACATATAATAAAACAATTCACAACAAATCTAATAAATTAAAAAAATTAAAAAAACCCATTATTAAACCAGACATACACACAGACATACCATACATAAATTATATAGGCCCGGGGGAGGGGGGGGAATGCCTCAATTCCCCCATGCCTGACGGCAGAGGTGAGTTTTAAGGAGTTTACGGAAGGCAAGGAGGGTGGGGGCAGTTCTAATCTCTGGGGGGAGCTGGTTCCAGAGAGTCGGGGCCGCCACAAAGAAGGCTCTTCCCCTGGGACCCTGGTTGGTCTAGGAATGGTGCAGTGGCCTAGAGGTGGATCTCTCGCCTGACAATCAGGAGGCTGTGAGTTCGATCCTAGGTAGAGGCAGATATTTCTCTCTCTGGGCACAATGAGAACATATCTACTGAGCAAAACTTCACATTGGCAACAGGGAAGGCCGCCCGGCCATAAACACCTTGCTAGCTCTATTCAATTATTTATTTATTTATTCAATTTTTATGCCGCCCTTCTCCTTAGACTCAGGGCAGCTTACAACATGTTAGCAATAGCACTTTTTTTAACAGAGCCAGCCTATTGCCCCCACAATCCGGGTCCTCATTTGACCCACCTCGGAAGGATGGAAGGCTGAGTCAACCTTGAGCCGGTGATGGGATTTGAACCGCTGACCTTCAGATCTACAGTCAGCTTCAGTGGCCTGCAGTACAGCACTCTACCTGCTGCGCCACCCCGGCTCTTTCAATGGCTCACACTCCAGCCCGGAAGGGATTATAGGGTCATTAAAAGAAGCGGATGATATACAATTGTCTCTCCCGTTGCATTCTGCACCAAATAAAGCTTCCAGATGTCCTTCAAGCAAAAGGGGTTTTTATTTTCATGCAAAAGAGGTATTCATTTAGGCAGGGATGAAAACTGAAGGCTGTGTTCCAATTTCTCTCTTTCTTTTCATGTTTTCGGACTCCCCTCCCCAAATGGGACACTTTTCAAAAAATGTCTAGATAACATTTTTTTTTTAAAAAAATACCAAAACAACAACAGGCTGTAGCTCTATGAATCATAATAAAGACATTTATTTTGACACTAGAGGACACCGTGGTGAATTAAACAGTATAAATAATGGAGAAAATGGTGTCATTGGCAGATAAATTGAATGATGAAGCCTTCAACTTTAGCAATAGCAAAAGAAGCATATTCTCTTTGAAAACGTACGTACCCTCAGCAAAACAACCTAAGAAGGTTGAGGAAGCAAAGCTTACTAGATAAAATAGCAATAGCAAAAGCACTTAGACTTATATACCACTTCTCAATGCTTTTACAGCCCTTTCTAAGCAGGTTTATAGAGACAGCATGTTGCCCCTGATAGCAATAGCACTATAGCAATAGCATTAGACTTATATACCGCTTCACAATGCTTTGCAGCCCTCTCTAAGCCATTTACAGAGTCAGCATATTGCCCCCAACAATCTGGGTCACCTTAGAAGGATGGAAGGCTGAGTAAACCTTGAGCCTGGTGGGATTTGAACTGGTGAACTACAGCCAGCAGTCAGCAGAAGCCGCTTGCAATAGCGCACTCTAACCACTGCACCACCAAGGCTCGTAATTTGGGTCCTCATTTTATTGACCTCGGAAGGACGGAAGGCTGAGTTAACTTTGAGCTGGTGAAAATTGAACTGCTGACCATGAGCAGAGTTAGCCTGCAATACTGCATTCTAACCACTGTGGCACCATGGCTCTTTACGGTTAGAAAGCTAAGCTTAGAAAAATAAGGAAACAAATTAAAGCTTTGGTTTGCATTCCCAGTAATACAAGGAAGCGGGAAGGCTCTGCTAATTTTTCTTTCTTGAAGTTGAGAACTTCAGTGACATTGACTGAAAGCAGCAGAATCAAGACAATCTTCTAAGCAAGCACTAACTCTGCTAAAAAAAATGAATACAGGTAGTCCTTCGTCTTACGACCGCAAACTGAGCCCAAAACTTCTGTTGTTAAGTGAGACATTTGGGAAATCAGTTTTGCCCCATTTTGCAATCTTGGTTGCCACCCTGGTTTAAGTGGAGTCACTCCAGTTGTCCAGTTAGGAACATTACTTGTCAACTGTCGATTTTGTTTATCAGAAGGTTTGCGAAAGGGATTCACCCACAACTGTCATAAATATGAGTCAGTTGCTAAGCAATAGCACTTAGACTTATAAACCGCTTCACAGTGCTTCACAGCCCTCTCTAAGCGGTTTACAGAGTCAGCCTACTGCTCCCCTGCCAACGATCTCGGTCCTCATTTTACCCACCTCGGAAGGATGGAAAGCGGAGTCAACCTTGAGCCTGGTGAGATTTGAACTGCCTAATTGCAGGCTGGTGGCAGTCAGCAGAAATATCCTGCAGTACTGCACTCTCACCACTGTGTCACTGCGGCTCCGAATTTTGATCATGCTATGATGGGGCTGATACAAGCGTGGTTGTAAGAATCTGATGGTCGTACATGGGAACAATGGTCATCAATCCCTTTTGAATGGTCACTAAACAAACCGTTGTAAGTCAAGGACTACCTGTAAACCTGGAGCCATGACAGTTACCTTTTATTAGATTTAATTTAGCTTTATTACCTTCATTCTCTTCCTTTGTCAGAGGAAAGCTACCTCCATTGGAAGAAGGGAATCTTTGGATCCAACCCATTAGATTAAGATCTGCATGGGGAGAGGAAATTGACCATTCAGGTCTACAGATTGATGGTCCTTATAGCATTTATCCAGGTACTATCAATTACTGGAATTGTCATTTTTTTCAACTGGCAACACAGTAGGTTTTACAACACTCATTTTATTCCGATTATTATTTTTTCACTTAAGCATTCTTAGCACACAGCAAATAATTCAAACAACTGGTTAAAGATTAAAACAAATTGTAAGATGCAGGATATTGCCTTTTTTTAGTATATCATCTAAGAGCACTAACAAAATTAATAAGGTGCTTTCTATTATTAATTCCCATCCTCTACATAATACGAATCAACAATGAATTCTCTGAATATATTTTCAGTTTGTGGGAATGCATTAAACTCTAAAAAATAAAAGTATAAAATATTCATCTTGGTTTTTTTTTTTAAAAAGACAGACAAGTGCTTTTATCAATTCAAGACATATATCAAAAACAAGAAGGAAATATGTGAGGAACAAAATAATTATTTTACACTGCATATGTGATAAATGTAAAATTTTCCCCCTCGTTCAAGATAAAGCTGTAATAACATCCAATCCAATTTAATTACAAAATATTTTAAAAATGACAAGGTGTAGCAGTGTGTTAATATAATGTATAACATTTATTTATTTATTCTATTTTTATTTATTCTATTTTTTTATGCCACCCTTCTCCTTAGACTCAATGCAAAAACATTCTGGAATGGTTGACTTCTATCAGCTGCTATTACCAATGAATAAAATGAAAAACAAAAGTGGACATATGCATTGTGGTATTAACAAAAAAACTTACTTCTAAGCAATTTATGTCTGAGATTATCCTACAATAGGTTCACCAATGTCTGGAGTAGAACAGTCACAAAAATGATTGGTATTTCATTTGAAAAGCAAAGTTATAATGAAATGGATGGAAAAATTAAAAGTAGCCGATAGTAGAAACTTCATTGCATTTAAACTTTATTTAAATGCTGAGAAAAAATGAAATTGATTAAAGCTGACAGCAGTAAACAAGAACTTTTGACAGGCAAAAGGTCACTTTGAAAGGTTCTGATTGATAATTATATCATAAATTCAAATAATACGTTTTAACTTTTTTATGCTATCTGAGATTGTCATATTGTATTGGCAGTTCTGTGTTAGCAAAAACTTCAGAAGAAAAGGATTTAGGGGTAGTGATTTCTGACAGTCTCCAAATGGCTGAACAGTGCGGTCGGGCGGTAGGGAAAGCAAGTAGAATGCTTGGCTGCAAAGCTAGAGGTATAACAGGCAGGAAGAGGGAGATTGTGATCCCACTGTACAGAGCGTTGGTGAGACCCCATTTGGAATACTGTGTTCAGTTCTGGAGACCTTGCCTACAAAAAGATATGGATAAAATTGAACGGGTCCAAAGACGGGCGACAAAAATGGTGGAAGGTCTTAAGCATAAAACTTATCAGGAAAGACTTCATGAACTCAATCTGTATAGTCTGGAGGACAGAAGGGAAAGAAAAAGTAGTAAATGCTTGGAACAAACTTCCAGCAGACGTGGTTGGTCAATCCACAGGAACTGAATTTAAACACGCCTGGGATAAACATAGATCCATCCTAAGATAAAATGCAGGAAATAGTATCAGGGCAGACGAGATGGACTATGAGGTCTTTTTCTGCTTTCAGTCTTCTATGTTTCTAAAGATTATTTATTTATTTATTTATTTATTTATTTATTCATTCATTCATTCATTCATTCATTCATTCATTCATTCATTCATTCATTTATTTTGTCCAATACACAATGAGGGCTTTAGTGGGTATCCACATAGTAAAATACATGATGAAGGTTATAGAGGAGATACTCATATTACTGTAACACTCTCTACATGGGGCTACCTTTGAAAAATGATCGTGCAGAATGCCGCTGCGAGAGCAATCATGGGCTTTCACAAATATGCCCACGTTACACCAACACTCCGCAGTCTGCATTGGTTGCCGATCAGTTTACGGTCACAATTCGAAGTGTTGGTTATGATCTATAAAGCCCTTCATGGCACCGGACTGGATTACCTCAAGGACTGCCTTCTGCTGCACGAATCCCAGTGACCAGTTAGGTCCCACAGAGTGGATCTTCTCCGGGTCCCGTCAACTAAGCAATGTCGCCTGGTGGGGCCCAGGGGAAGAGCCTTCTCTGTGGCGGCCCCGGCCCTCTGGAACCAACTCCCCCCAGAGATTAGAACAGCCCCCACCCTCCTTGCCTTTCGTAAACAACTTAAAACCCACCTCTGCCGCCAGGCATGGGGGAATTGAGATCCTCTTTCCCCTTAGGCCTTTACAATTCTATGCATGGTATGTATGTATGTATGTTTGGTTTTTATATTAATGGATTTTTAATCATTTCTAATACCAAATTACTATTATACACTGTTTTATTGTCGCTGTTAGCCGCCCCGAGTCTCCGGAGAGGGGCGGCATACAAATCCAATAAATAAATAAATAAATAAATAAAATATATCTATGAAAGAATAGAAAAGAAGGTATAGTAATAGAACATATCAATGAAAGAATAGAAGAAGAGATATAGGAATAGAAAAAAGGCATAGGAGATGTAGGAGAGCAATAGGCCAGGGGACGGAAGGCACTAGTGCACTTGTACTCGCCCCTTACTGACCTCTTAGGAATCTGGACAGGTCAACCGTAGATAATCTAAGGGTAAAGTGTTGGGGGTTTGGGGATGACACTATGGAGTCCGGTAATGAGTTAGGTGGGTCTATCTGTCCAAAGTATTCCAAGGGGCCAACACCAACCAGATTGCTTTAAATAAATCCTGGACGTTAAAATCTTCTACCCGTTGTTTTTTGCAAAGCAATATATTTAAACGGGCAAAATAACTACCAAGCGGTTACATCTCAGGACACTCGTAGAGCAAATAATCTACTAGCTCCTTTGGAGGAACGCTCCACAGGCAGTATCTTTTTATTTCACTCTAAAGCTTGTTATTCCTGTTTCACTGCTGAGCTGAGCTGAAACATCCCACACGGAATATGCTAGGGAGAGATAGAGGGATAAAAATTAAAATGGCAAGAAAGACTATCTGGAGGAAGATCGTAAAAAAACCCCCAACGCCATGTGTTAAACCTGTCAACCACTGCTGGCAATTGGACGACAGGTTCCAGAGGACCAAAGGAATTTAGGAAATGACTTGGTTGTGATTAGGAAAATATTTCTTCAGGGTACAACACACCGATACACACGCCCCCCAACACACTATATATATTAGTGTGTAGTCTGAAGAATATTGTGGAAGGCCGTAAATAGTTGATTGTCCTGCATAGCTGCTGTACCAGAGACAAATTCCCTGTGTGTCAAATCACACTAGGCCAATAAGTTCTGTTCTATTCTATGTCCCACTCCATTCCCTATTCCCCCCTTTTGCCTATTCTATTCCTTTCCATTCCATCTATTCTATTCTGTTCCGTTCCGTTCCTATTTTCTATTCTATTCTTCTATTCTACTCTACTCTACTCTATTCCCTTCCCTTCCTTTCCCTTCCTCTCTCTCCCATTCCATTCCATATTCTACTCTACTCTTCTCCGCTCTGCTCCTATTTTCTATTCTGTTCTATTCCTATATTCTATTCCTATATTCCATTCTGTTCCATTCCGTTCCATTCCATATTCTACTCTACTCTACTCTATTCTATTTTCTGTTCTATTCTATTCTATTACTCCACTCTACTCTACTCTACTCTATTTTCTGTTCTGTTCTATTCTACTCTATTTTCTGTTCTGTTCTATTCTACTCTATTTTCTGTTCTGTTCTGTTCTATTCTGTTCCGTTCCGTTCCGTTCCATTCCATTCCATACTCTACTCTACTCTATTTTCTGTTCTGTTCTATTCTACTATATTTTCTGTTCTGTTCTGTTCTATTCTATTCCATTCCATTCCACTCCATTCCACTCCATTCCACTCCATTCCACTCCTTTCCTTTCCATTCCATATCTTTACATTAAATCTATTGGTGACATTAATTAATTAATTAATTAATTAATTCATTCATTAATTAATTCATTCATTCTATTCTGCTCTGCTCTATTCTAGTCTATTCTACTCTATTTTCTGTTCTATTCTATTCTATTCCATTCCACTCCATTCCACTCCACTCCTTTCCATTCCATTCCATATCTTCACATTAAATCTATTGGTGACATTCATTAATTCATTAATTCATTCATTCATTCATTCATTGGATTTATATAATATAATAAACGGCACAGATATTTGGAAGAATGCTACACTGCCTGTCCTGCAACCTGCATGGTATGGTCACTGCAGTACAGAAAGAGCTAGTATCCTTCTTCCCAAAATACTTGATCCCACCCTTTCGGGATATGTTTAGGAGAGAGACATTTACTATTATTCTCTCTCTTTGATCGGATCTATCTTTTTTTCTCCCCGGTTCAAAGCAGGAAGGCAGCAGTGGCCTCCAATTATGCGCAAGACAAGATAAAGAAATGAGAATCTAAGGTTCAGATTATGGAATTGCCTGGAGATAGATGTCTATGGAGATTCTCAACCATCCAAATCAAGGTGGTCAAAACTGAAGAAGCTTCTTAGATGATGCAGTGTTGACATGACAGCTCCGGTGCTGCCTGTGCGAATCCATGCACACCACATTTTTGGGGGGTAATTTTGGGTGATTTTTCAACTCTCTGAGCATGCACAGAAATGAAACTGTTCCCTCTGAGCATGCACAGAAGTAAAATCGCGCAAGGCAACATGCGAAATGTTGCGATGCACACAGTTAGGAAAAGGTCAAAGGAACCCACCCCTGGCGACATACAAGGGGCGGCATACAAATCGAATGTATTATTATTATTATTATTATTATTATTATTATTATTATTATTATTATTATTATTAGGTCAATGCAACACAGCAAACGAGATCACTATGCTGGATTTCGTATTTCATCACCAGTCGGGCGCTTCCCAAGCACCTAGGACTTCGTGATATAGCGGCGAATTATTATTATTATTATTATTATTATTATTATTATTATTATTATTAGGTCAATGCAACACAGCAAACGAGATCAATATGCTGGATTTCGAATTTCATCACCAGTCGGGCGCTTCCCAAGCACCTAGGACTGCGTGATGTAGCGGCGAATTATGTTTGCTGATCCCAGTAAAGCGGCCTTTTGCAGTTGACAGGTGGAGATTTTGTCAATTCCGATGGTTTTCAAATGTCCGCTGAGATGATGATGATGATGATGATTATTATTATTTATTAGATTTGTATGCCGCTCCTCTCCGAAGACTCGGGGTGTTAAATATATTGGGAGAAGACGGGGTAGAGCGAATAAATATTGGAATTCACTACGTGTCATCAATGAATTTTCAAAATTTCAATCTTCTGCTCTCTGAGGTATTTACGTGGTAAATGAATGAGGACTTGTGGGAAAATACCCACCCCTTGATTATTAGGTTTTGACATCTGAGCTTTACTTTTCTACAAATTCCATATTCCACAGGTTGCCTCAATTAGCATTTTGAGTCCTCAAACATTGCTCGGTTGAGAAAAATCGCAGTTAAAGACAAAAAGCAACTCTACCAAGAGCAAACAATCTTTTCTTTTATCTTTTCTTTTCTTTCTATCGCTTTTCTCATTCTGTCTTTAAATAAGACATTTGTGATAGTACTAATTGTTACTATGCGTGCTGTTTTCTGTTGTTCTTTTAATGTATATACACAATAAATATTTTTATTTTTTTTTAAAAAGCAAAGGAATTGGGGGTTGGGGGAGGAATTGTCCCCCTTATTTTTGTGTGTGTGTGTCTTTCCTGCACTGGAAAAATACGAGGGGGCGGAAACAGGGGGGGACTCTTTATACTGCCCCCTCCCATCTGTGCAATTTCCATTATTGCAACGGTAGCGCTGCTCCATGGGCTAATCAGCAGGATTTTCATAATGCGTTCAGCGAGAGGATAATAATAATAACGCAAACGAGCTTGGCAGATATAATTCACGATTCCGGCAGGATCATTAGGCCCCTTTAAGAAGAGATAACTCCCCTTCCCTCTTTTATTTTAAACCGGCTGCTTGCTAGCGCGCCGGCAAGTGAGTTTCCCTTGACACAAAACCCCATCATCGTATTCCCCGTTCCAGCTGTGCACCATTGCCCCAGACGCTCTGGGCGGCAGAGATTTCAAAGCTCCGAACCTCAGACTATGGTGGGAATAACAGTTTCCAACTTCCCCCCAAAATCCCAACGCTCGTTGTTATTCTTAGACTGGAATATTACATACTCGGGACTACAAATAAATACAAAACACAGGCTCAAACCAGAGCAAATTTGCAGCCTCCCAGCGCCAGTTAAAACCCCCTCTAAATAGTTCCCCCTGTTAACCACTCCGAAACCTGGATAACTTCCATCTCTCTCTCTCTTTCTGATAGATAGATAGATAGATATTTTTCTCCCCCAACAGCGAGGAAAAGTTAATAGCCTACCATTTTCTTTGCATTCTTCGGGGGGTTTAGCCTTCTTCGCCAAGCGTGGGTCCAACCATGATGTAGTCTTTGAGTTATGGCTGAAAAGAAAAGAAATCGCTCCGATCAGACACATCGCCAAGGATGGGTTCCCGTTGATGCCTTTCCATACTGGTTGAAAAGGAGGCAGGGGAGGGCGGGGAAAGGGAGAAGGGGGAAGGAGGCAGGGAGGTTAGCCCCGCAAAATTTCCAATCCATAATCTTTTCATTTGCTTACTGGCTCTTGAGTAGACCTGGAGGAGGTGTGTGTGTAAGCGTAATTGTGCGAGGCAGCCTCTAATTTTGGCAGCCCTGGCGCCTTGTCCTCAAAGCTGCTATTTTTATTAAACAGCCCTGGAATGCTTGCCAAGCTAAACTCATTGTACATGCAGAACTCGTCGGGGGCAAGAAAGAAAAGGAATTTACAGCTTTCTCCCACCGAAATAAGGGCGCAGTCAAGAGACCTTCTATGTTCAGTCGCTGGCTTTGGGGCGACGGGCTTGGGTTTAAATTCTAAAGCAAACTACCTTGCACATATAATTTCTGAACAGGTACAGGGATGGAGAGAAGGATGTGGTAGTTACAGGTTCCGTTTTCTTAAGTCAGTGATTAACGGCCCTCCGTTTAAGCCACATTCCCAGCGACCGGTTAGGTCCCACAGAGTTGGTCTCCTCCGAGTCCCGTCAACGAAACGATGTCGTTTGGCAGGACCCGGAGGAAGAGCCTTCTTTGTGTTGGTCATGACCTATAAAGCCCTTCATGGCATCAGGCCAGAATATCTCTGAGACCGTCTTCTGCCGCACGAATCTCAGCGACTGGTTAGGTCCCAAAGAGTTGGCCTTCTCTGGGTCCTGTCGACTAAACAATGTCCTCTGGCAGGACCCAGGGGAAGAGCCTTCTCTGTGGCGGCTCCGACCCTCTGGAGTCAGCTCCCTCCAGAGATTAGAACTGCCCCCACCCTCCTTGCCTTTCGTAAACTCCTTAAAACCCACCTCTGTCGTCAAGCGTGGGGGAACTGAAACATCTCCCCCTGCCTATGTAGTTTTTTTGTGTATGATGTGATTGTATGTATGTTTTTTATATATTGGGGATTCTTGTTTTTTAGACTTTTTAAAATGTATTATTGTTATTTTAGATTCTAACTATTAGATTTGTCATTGCATATTGTTTTTATCATTGCTGTGAGCAGCCCCGAGTCTACGGAGGGGGGGGCATACAAATCTAATTAATAATAATAATAATAATAATAATAATAATAATAATAATAACAACAACAACAACAACAACATTCATTTCTTCTGTATTTTGCCTGGCTCGGTGCATAAAAGTATATGAAGCAGTGGAAGTGATGTGCCGGTGCCTGGAGGCTGTTGGGGTCTGTAAGCCACCCCAAGTCTTCGGAGAGGGGTGGCATACAAATCTAATAAACTAAACTAAACTAAACTAAACCTAACTGGATGGGTGTCAACAGACTCAAACTCAACCCTGACAAGACGGAGTGGCTGTGGGTTTTGCCTCCCAAGGATAATCTCATGTGTCCGTCCATTTCCCTGGGGGGGGGGAATCTTTGATCCCCTTGGAGAGGGTCGCAACTTGGGCGTCCTCCTCAATCCACAGCTAACATTAGAACACCATCTTTCGGCTGTGGCGAGGAGGGCATTTGCCCAGGTTCGCCTGGTGCACCAGTTGCGGCCCTATTTGGACAGGGAGTGTCTGCTCACAGTCACTCATGCCCTTATCACCTCGAGGTTCAACTACTGCAACGCTCTCTACATGGGGCTACCTTTGAAGAGTGTTCGGAAACTCCAGATCGAGCAGAATGCGGCCACGAGAGCTATCGTGGGGCTCCCTAGATTCGCCCACATCTCATCAACATTCTGTGGCCTGTATTGGTTGCCGATTAGTTTCCGGTCACAATTTAAAGTGTTGGTTATGACCCATAAATTGAAGTAGCCTGGATATCAGTTGGTCAGCATGATTGATTTCATCCAGTGAGGATGAATTGGTCAAACAGAATGGAGTATTCTTTCTAACACGTGGATAAAAAAATATCTCCATATTAAAAGGAAAAAAAAGAAAGAATACAAGCTATAAAAATGGTGGAAGGTCTTAAGCATAAAACGTATCAGGAAAGACTGAATGAACTCAATCTGTAGAGTCTGGAGCAGTGATTTTCAACCTTTTTTGAGCCGCGGCACATTTTTTACATTTACGAAACCCTGGGGCACATTGAGCAGGGGGGGGGGGGGCGCTAAAAAAGTTTGGACAAAAAAATTCTCTCTCTATCTCTTTTCCTCCCCTTCACTCTATTTCTTTCTCCCTCCCTTTCTCTCCCTTCCTCCCTCTTTCTCTCTCTCTCTTCATCCCTCTTTCTTTCTCTTCCTTCCTTCCTCTCTTTTTTGCTCTCTTTCTCCCTCCCTCCCTCTATGTCTTTCTCTCTCTTTCCTTCCCTCCCTCTCTTTCTCTCTCTCTCTTGCTTTCTTTCTCTCTTGCTCTCTCTCTCTTTCTCCCTCTCCTTCTTTCTCTCTCTCTCTCTCTCTCTTGCTTTCTTTCTCTCTTGCTTTCTTTCTCTCTCTCTCTCTTTCTTTCTCTCTTTCTCTCTGAGCTTCGCGGCACACCTGACCATGTCTCGCGGCACACTAGTGTGCCACGGCACACTGGTTGAAAAACACTGGTCTGGAGGACAGGAGGAAAAGGGAGGACATGATCGGAACATTTAAATATATTAAAGGGTTAAATAAGGTTCAGGAGGGAAGTGTTTTTAATAGGAAAGTGAACCCAAGAACAAGGGGGCACAATCTAAGGTTAGTGGGGCGGCATACAAATCAAATAAATAATAATAATAATAATAATAATAATAATAATAATAATAATAGTTGGGAAACATCAGAAGCAATGGGAGAAAATGTTATTTTACCGAAAGAGTAGTAGATGCTTGCAACAAACTCCCAGCAGACGTGATTGGTCAACCCATAGTCACTGAATTTAAACATGCCTGGGAGAAACATATATCCATCCTAAGATAAAATACAGGAAATAGCATAAGGGCAGACTAGATGGACCGTGAGGTCTTTTTCTGCCATCAATCTTCTATGTTTTTAGAAAAGAAATCTATTGGGCCTGAACAGACCTGGATTAAAGGTCACATTGTAATCTTATTTGGGGGGTTACAAATGCTGAGCATTGATAGCTCTGCGCTAGCCATGTTGCTCCTCATGGGGTCTTTCCCCTGCAGACCCTTCTGGCTTAACTTCTGCAGCAGACAAGAGTTAGGTAAAAATTGTACCTGCTTTGCCTCTGTAGAAGCCCAATCAGGGTTTCTGCATTAACTAATTGCAAATCTAACTTCTATCGGCTGGAGTTGGGCTACCAGGCTGTGGGGATTGGAATGTTGGGTAGTAGAAACTCAGCAACAAACAAAGAGCCACAGATTCTCTACTGCTGTGAAATACCCTCGCTCTCTTCAGTTAGATATATGCAGACACGCAATAAATATAGCTGCATATACTGTTTAAAAAAAGACGCAAAGTAAATTATCTGTTTTACGATCTTGCTGGTATGTTTTGGGGAATTATGATGACAGAAAATGGAGCTTAATCTTCCATAAGGCATCTATATCATATCTCCTCCTCCATCCCTCTCGCTTCTTTCCCTTCCCTGTATTGATTTGTCAGTCCATCATCTATCTGTCTGTCTGTCATCTATATCTGTCTCTGTCTGTCTAACTGTCTCTCGCTGCCTCTCTATCTAATCTATTATCTATCTATCTATCTATCTATCTATCTATCTATCTATCTATCTATCATCATCATCATCCATCCATCTTCATTATCTGTCTGTTTTGTCTGTCTATCATCATCCATCCATCCATCTTCAATGTCTGTCTGTCTGTCTGTCTGTCTGTCTGTCTGTCTGTCTGTCTGTCTGTCTGTCTGTCTGTCTATCTATCTATCTATCTATCTATCTATCTATCTATCTATCTATCTATCTATCTATCTATCTATCACCATCAAGTGCCAAATTCTTAATCCAAATTTCCTAATTATTTATCCAATTTATTCTGGTACATATCATTCATCCTGTGCCACCTCCTTTTCAAATCCATAATCCGGATTTCAGATATTATTATTATTATTATTATTATTCAGATATTATTCAGATAAGGAGATGAAACATCTTCAAGGAAAACGCAGAGAGTCCAGCTGCCTTTTGAAAAAAAAAAAAAAAAAAAGAACCTTCGGCGCATTTCTCCTGAAGCGAAGAACCACATTGTTGTGGTTTGCTCTGGCCCAGCTCCTGCTCCAAGGAATGTGGAGGTGGATGTGGGGGAAACATCCACATGCCACAGGTCTGTTTTGCTCCCGATAGAATCTACCGACGAAGGCTCCTCTAACGAAGGAAGCGTGATTAGAAGGGAAGAGGGGAGTTTGGCAGACAGCCCAGGAGGAGATCAATCATCCTTATCATCCCTGGATTCTGAACAAGAACTTATGGTGGACCCACGCATGCGTAGAGTGATGCATAGGAGAGAACAACTGAAGGATTATTACAAGAGAAAATGAGGCCACCTGTGGTTGGGTGGGGCTGCTGTAATTAGTGGTACAGATAAAAAGAGCAGCGTGCTGGTTTAGCCTTGTGGAAGTTTATCTGATTCATAGTTTCGTCAAGATAGTGGTTTTGGTGTTTCCCTGTTCAAGACTGGGTGTGGACTTTCTGGATTTTCTAATTGGACTCAGTTTCCCAGTTACTGGGTGAGAAATTGGATTGCATTTAACCTGTGCCTTGTGTGTACCAGAAAATCCCTTTGACATTTAAAAAGGGAGCTGTTTCTGCTTTTCTGTTGATAAAGACTTTTGGTTTTCCTTCTATCATGTGGTGTGTGTCTTTTTGGACTAATTACCCTGTAATTACGGGCGGTTGAAACACGCCGGCAGAACAGATGACAGGTGTTCTTATTGAAGAAAATGAGCCGGGGTGGCGCAGCAGGTAGAGTGCTGTACTGCATGGCCACTGAAGCTGACTGTAGATCTGAAGGTCAGCGGTTCAAATCTCATCACCGGCTCACAGAATCACTCCTAATCTTATACATCACCCCTACTTGCATTCTGAGTCTCGGCTGCACTTTTAAAATATAACCTTTACCGGAACTGAAACTTCAATTACGGCAAACTTCCAAAATAGGGGAACCAAGAATTATTTTCTAAATGTCACCTTCTGCTCCCGAAGTCATTCGAGGCAAGCTATTCAAAGCATTCACTCCAGGCAAATGATCATTGCCAGGGAGAATAAATGGAAAAAAGACAAGAGGCGAACGCAGAGTGAAAGGATTATGTCAGTGCCGTTAACTTTTTATTTCCTAGTTGTCTACTGTTTGGTCAGCCAAGAATCCAGTTGGTCTCGCCGCTAGAGAAACATTCAGCAAAACTCCACACTAAATGCCCTAATTACCTTGGAATATATTTATATGTATAAAGAAACGATAGACGTCACGATCTCTGGAACGGTTTTAAAAATGTTTTTAAAATTTTTTATTTATTTATTTTATTTATTTATTGGATTTGTATGCCGCCCCTCTCCATGGACTCGGGGCGGCTAACAACAGTGATAAAAACAGCATGTAACAATCCAATATTAAAAACAGCTAAAAACCCTTGTAATAAAACCAATCATACATGCAAACATACCATGCATAAATTGTAGAAGCCTAGGGGGAAAGAATATCTTAGTTCCCCCATGCCTGACGGCAGAGGTGGGTTTTGAGGAGCTGACGAAAGGCAAGGAGGGTGGGGGCTATTCTAATCTCTGGGGGGAGTTGGTTCCAGAGGGCCGGGGCCGCCACAGAGAAGGCTCTTCCCCTGGGTCCCGCCGAATGACATTGTTTAGTTGACGGGACCTGGAGAAGGCCAACTCTGTGGGACCTAACTGGTCGCTGGGATTCGTGCGGCAGAAGGCGGTCCCTGAGATAATCTGGTCCGGTGCCATGAAGGGCTTTATAGGTCATAACCAACACTTTGAATTGTGCCCGGAAACTGATCGGCAACCAATGTAGACTGTGGAGTGTTGGTGTGACATGGGCATATTTAGGGAAACCCATGATTGCTCTCGCAGCTGCATTCTGCACGATCTGAAGTTTCCGAACACTTTTCAAAGGTAGCCCCATGTAGAGAGCATGCTACGAGAGCATGCTAATATGCTAAGTTTTCGTCAGCCTCTACTTAAATCATCAGACTATAAAATCGTCAGATGTCATCAGGGGCTCACAAAAGCTTAGTATATATATATTTTTTAAATTAAAATGTTTCAAATATTGGGATGTCTATCATTTCTTCATCTATAACTATACCTGGAACTCACATTTTTAGGATAATTATATACACTGCTCAAAAAAATTAAGAAAGGGAACCCTTAAACAACACAATATCACTCCAAGGAAATCAAACTTCTGTGAAATCAAACTGTCCCCTTAGGAAGCAACACTGATTGACCATCAATTTCACCTGCTGTTGTGCACATTCAAAGTATTCAATGAGAATATTTAATTCATTCAGATCTAGGATGTGTTCTTGGAGTGTTCCCTTTATTTTTTTGAACAGTGTATATGTAATATATTTTTGCTGATAATGAAAAGGAAGGGAGATGAATATAGATCTATTTCAAGCTATTTTGCTCTTTTCGACAGAAAAAAAAAGAAAAAGAAAAAAGAATACATACACATAAACACACAGAGAGACATAATATTTATTTGATTGAAGGCCTGTCACTGCATTCAGAGAAATAAACAAACAGTAGCAAGCCCCCCCTAAACTTATAGTATCTTCCTCTATGAAACCCAAGGAGCTGGTTAGAGTTATTTATTCAATGCTTCTCATGCGTTTCCCAATTTTAAAACTACACGGGAAAAGACAGGCATTATTATCCAAACATTTACAGACAATTACGGAGAGGGGCAGCATACAAATCTAATTAATAAATAATAAATAAATAAATTATAGAAATCTAGAAGATTGACGGCAGAAAAAGACCTCCTGGTCCCTCTAGCCTGCCCTTATACTATTTCCTGTATTTTATCTTAGGATGGATCTATGTTTATCCCAGGCATGCTTAAATTCAGTGACTGTGGATTGACCAACCACGTCTGCTGGGAGTTTGTTCCAAGCATCTACTACTCTTTCGGAAAAGTCTAAAAATAATGAAACAAAATTGTTGTGGTTAGCTCTGGCCCAGCTCCTGCCCCAAGGACTGTGAATGTGGGGCAGACATCCACATGCTGCAGGCCTGTTTTGCCCCCAGTGGAATCTGCTGATGAAGGCTCCTCTGACCAAGAAGACATGAGTGACAGGGAGGAGGAGAGTGGGGTAGACAGCTCAGAAGGAGATCAATTATCTAGCTCCTCCTTGGATTCAGAACAAGAGTGAATGATACAGCCACGCATGCGGAGAGCGATGCATAGGCAACAACAACTGAGAGATTATTATCAAAGAAAATGAGGCCACCTGTGGTTGGGTGGGGCTGTGGTCATTAGTGAGGCTGCTATAAAGAGCAGCCTGTGGGTTTGGCCATTGTGGAGGATTATCTGATCATTGTGTTTCGTGCCTGTCTTGCTGACTTCGACCTTTGTGTGTTGATTTCCCCCCGCTTTGAAACTAAACCAGAGTATAGTGTGTTTCACTTTGTGAAAGAAGAAGGACTGTGAATTGCCTCACAGCTGCAAGCTAAGTATCACAGAACTGATAAGGGACTTGTACAAATTACCAGTTTGTTTGGAGACGAGTGTTCTTGGCTATACCAAAAGAGGGCTTGGTTTAAGTGAATTTTCATTATAAAGAACATTGTTTTGAATTTTCAAACGTGTGTGTGTCTGAAATTTGTACCTGTGAATTTTTGGGAGGATTCTACCATAGAGCCCGACAGAACAGGATGGATCTATGTTTATCCCAGGCATGTTTAAATTCAGTGACTGTGGATTGACCAACCACGTCTGCTGGGAGTTTGTTCCAAGCATCTACTACTCTTTCGGAAAAGTCTAAAAATAATGAAACAAAATGGCCAAAAATGATGAAAAAAAAGATGGTTATGCACATGGAACGGCACCAGACAGAACCAGATTTGTGACACCAAAATGACGTAGCCAGAATGTCGCTAATGGTTCAGGCGACCTGGGAGGAAACCACCCTTGGTCTCGAACCCAGGGTATCATCTTTAACCGCTGAGCCATCACAGCGCATAAACTTTTGTGGCTGCATCTGAATCCCTCCTGCACCTGCCATACTCTTCATTTATAAAAAGCCGCGAACCGAGAAATCACTTTGAAATAAAGAATGATGGCCAATGCTTCCTAAACGTGGCAGGATTCATGGTGAATAATTCAAGCTCCTAGGTTAGAGGAGATATTTAAAAAGGCAAAGTTTTATCCTTCCTTTCCTCCCTACCCCTTCCAGGAGTTCCCAAGCCAGGGGTGGGTTCCTACCGATGCGATCCAGAGTGCCGCACTGGTAGGGACCTACTGATGATACGATTTTTGGCGATTTCTTTTCTGGCGCCTCCTGAAAAGGAGCTTCTCAGCTATTATTATTATTATTATTATTATTATTATTATTATTATTAATAATTAGATTTGTATGCCGCCCCTCTCCGTAGACTCAGGGTGGCTCACAACAATAACAAGAACAATGTAAGAACAAATCTAATAATTTAAAAAACACTAAAAACCCCATTATTAAAAGCAAACATACACACAAACATACCATGTATAAACTGTATAGGTCCGGGGGAGATGTTTCAGTTCCCCCATGCCTGACGGCAGAGATGGGTCTTAAGAACTTTACGAAAGGCAAGGAGGGTGGGGGCAGTTCTGATCTCCGGAGGGAGCTGGTTCCAGAGGGTTGGGGCCACCACAGAGAAGGCTCTTCTCCTGGGTCCCGCCAAACGACATTGTTTAATCGACAGGACCTGGAGAAGGCCAACTCTGTGGGACCTAACCGGTCGCTGGGATTCGTGCGGCAGAAGGCGGTCCCGGATATATTCTGGTCCGGTGCCATGAAGGGCTTTATAGGTGATGACCAACATTTTGAATTGTGACCGGAAATTGATCGGCAACCAATGCAGACTGCGGAGTGTTGGTGTAACATGGGCATATTTGGGGAAGCCCATGATTGCTCTCGCAGCTGCATTCTGCACGATCTGAAGTTTCCGAACACTTTTCAAAGGTAGCCCCATATAGAGAGTGTTACAGTAGTCGAGCCTCGAGGTGATGAGGGCATGAGTGACTGTGAGCAGTGAGTCCCGGTCCAAATAGGGCCGCAACTGGTGCACCAGGCGAACCTGGGCAAACGCCCCCCTCACCACAGCTGAAAGATGTTTCTCTAATGTGAGCTGTGGGTCGAGGAGGATGCCCAAGTTGCGGACCCTCTCTGAGGGGGTCAATAATCCCCCCAGGGTTATGGACGGACAGATGGAATTGTCCCTGGGAGGCAGGACCCACAGCCACTCCGTCTTATGAGCATGGGAAACGCGAAGCAAATTTTCACCACAGCGAGTGTTCTGCTGGGCTCACGGCACGAGCCCCCAATTAAGTGCAAAGGTAGAAAGTCAGACACACACACATACACGTGAAAAGTCAAGAACGCTGTTTTTATCCAAAGTAAAATAAATGCAAAACACCCTTTTGGTAGTCCAAGGGCTCACCTTCAAAGCGACAGACTTGAATGTGGTGAAAAACAATAAATAAACACAAAGCAATTAACAAGCAGCTGTGAAGATGTAACAGCCACGCTCCTTCCAAGGTTTTCAAACTCACACATTTGACTGTGGTTTAGTTTCAGAGTCCTGGTTTCAATGCAAAGAGAGTCCTTGGAGAATCCTGAGACGAAAGCCACTTTCTCTGTCACCGAACGGATAAACTTCCACACTCTGAGGACAAAACGCTGCCAATTTAATGGCAGCCCCAATTAGTTGAACCACACCCAACCAAAGGTGAAACTCCCTTATCTCCTGTAGTATTTACGCAGCTGCTCTTTCCTAGTTATTGCCCTGTGGCTGCGTACGTCAATAAATGTCTCTTCATCTGAATCCAGTGAGGATAATGAGGATGATGAATTACTCCCTAATGGGCTGCCTGCCATGACCCCCTCTGAGGATCCCATTTCACAGTCACTCCCTGCTTCCGACGCTTCGCTGTCAGAAGCAGTGGGCAGTAAAACTGGCCTCTGACACTGGGAGGATTCACCCACATCAACCCCTCCAGTCCTTGGAGGAGGAGCTGGCCCAGAGCCAACCACAACAGTAAGTCGAGGACGTAACAGTTCACTTGAACAATGATGACTGTTCAAGCCACTCCCACCTGGTCACATGTCTGGCAAGCCACTTCTATCCAGTCACATGACCATTAAGCCACACCCACAAATAAACCACACCCACAGTATGGCAGTAAAAAATTTGGCTGCCCATTACTGGTAGTCCCATGTAGAGCACATTGCAATAGTCAGTTCACTTGAACAATGATGACTGTTCAAGCCACTCCCACCTGGTCACATGTCCGGCAAGCCACTCCTACCTAGTCACATGACCATTAACCCACAAAATAAGCCCCCCATGTAGAGCACATTGCAATAGTCAGGGTGTGAGGTGATGAGGGCGTGAGTGACTGTGTGAAGAGCCTCCTAGTGTAGATAATAATAATAATAATAATAATAATAATAATAATAATAATAATAATAATAATAATAATAATTATTATTATTATTATTATTATTATTATTATTATTATTATTATTATTATTAACTGAATGGAGCTATATGTTTTACTGGCCGGGTGCCTCTCCTGTCACCAATGCGGAGTTTTGTTTCAGTAGATATTGCTGAAATATTGCTGATTTTTCACATCAAGGAGAAAGTTCAGAAGCGGTTTTCATGTGGAAATAAAAGTACGGTGGTACCTCTAACTAAGAACGCCTCTATTTACGAACTTTTCTAGATAAGAACTAGGTGTTTTAAGATTTTTTTTGCCTCTTCTCAAGAACCATTTTCCACTTACCAACCCGAGCCTCCGAAACTGTAACCGGAAAAGGTGGGGAGAAGCCTCAGTGGGGCCTCTCTGGGAATCTCCTGGGAGGAAACAGGGCCGGAAATGGCAGGGAGAAGCCTCCGTGGGGCCTTTCTAGGAATCTCCTGGGAGGAAACAGCCGGAAAAGTCAGGGAGAAGCCTCCATGGGGCCTCTCTAGGAATCTCTCGGGAGGAAACAGAGCTGGAAAAGGTGGGGAGAAGCCTCCGTGGAGCCTCTCTAGGAATCTCCTGGGAGGAAACAGGGCCTCCACCCTCCCTGTGGCTTGCCCAATCACATGCATTATTTGCTTTTGCATTGATTCCTATGGGAAAAATTCCTTCTTCTTACAAACTTTTCTACTTAAGAACCTGGTCATGGAACGAATTAAGTTCGTAAGTAGAGGCACCACTGTATGTGTTTTACTGGTTGGATGCCCTTCCTGTTGCCAATGTGGAGTTGTTATTATTATTTATTAGACTAGTATGCTGCCCCTCTCCAAAGACTCTGTAGGGCCACAACTAGTGCACAAGACAGACCTGTGCACATTAGCCAACAAATCCCATGCATGAATTTCACCTTTCAGAAATGTGTGCCCTCCCTCCCTCCCACATTTGACAGAGTGGAGTTAAAGTGACCCTATATATTTTTGGCCCATCACTTTATGCCGTCTTGGGAAATCTGCAGGGAAATTCGGAGTGCTATTATGCATTTATTTCGGTCAGCCTAATGCACATACAGCGTGATCCTTGGAGAACGGCCAGGGGTTTAAAATAGAAACGGGAAATGAAATTGATGAACTGTATATGAGGAAGGGGGAGAAAATGTTCCCTTGAAGTATTTGCTATGTAACCCCGTATTACTCTTTCATATGACGTAATGTTACTTGGATAACAACGCCACGGAGGTGTTGTGGTTAGCTCTGGCCCAGCTCCTGCCCCAAGGACTGTGGATATGGGGGAGACATCCACATGCTGCAGGCCTGTTCTGCCCCCGGTGGAATCTGATGATGAAGGCTCCTCTGACCAAGAAGACATGAGTGACAGGGAGGAGGAGAGTGGGGCAGACAGCTCAGAAGGAGATCAATTATCTAGCTCCTCCTTGGATTCGGAACAAGAGTTAATGATACAGCCACGCATGCGGAGAGCGATGCACAGGCAGCAACAACTGAGAGATTATTATCAAAGAAAATGAGGCCACCTGTGGTTGGGTGGGGCTGTGGTCATTAGTGAGGCTGCTATAAGGAGCAGCCTGTGGGTTTGGCCATTGTGGAGGATTATCTGATCCTTGTGTTTCGTGACTGCTTTACTGACTTTGACCTTTAGTGTGCTGATTTCCCCCCACTTTGAAACAAAACCAGGGCAAAGTGTGTTTCACTTTGTGAAAGAAGGACTGTGAATTGTCTTACAGCTGCAAGATAAGTATCACAGAACTGATAAGGGACTTGTACAAATTACCAGTTTGTTTGGAGACGAGTGCTCTTTGCTCTACCAAAAGAGGGCTTAGTTTAAGTGGATTTTCATTATAAAGAACATTTTTTTGAATTTTCAAAAGTGTGTGTGTCTGAAATTTGTACCTGTGAATTTTTGGGAGGAGTCTACCAGAGAGCCCAACAGAACAGGAGGATTCTAAGTGGCGCCATTAAAACCACTCCAACTTGCTGGCTTCTGGTTTTGAACTATATAGCACCATGATGGCAAACCTATGCCATGCATACCAGAGGTGCCCCAAATCCGATCTCTGTCACATCTTCGTTCCTCGTTTATCATCCTGAAAACTCAAATCCAGGAAGTTTGCAGGGGAACTCTCACAATATCTGACCCACAACTTTAACAGCAGCAGCAGCAGCAACAACAACAATAAAGTTGCAAGGGACCTTGGAGGTCTTCTACTTCAGCTTCAACCACAACAACACAAGAGCCCACAACAGATTCAAGCTCAATATTAATCGCTCCAAATTTGACTGTAAAAATATGACTTTAGTAATTGAGTTGTCGAAGCATGGACCTCATTACTGGACTCTGTAGTATCATCCCCTAACCCACAACAATTTACCCTCAGACTATCCACAGTTGACATCTCCAGATTCCTAAGAGGTCAGTAAGGGGCGTGCATAAGTGCACTAGCGTGCCTGCCGTCCCCTGTCCTATTGTCTCTCCTATATCTCCTATATCATACCTACTATTCTTCTATTCTTCTTATACTACTTTCATAATATCCTTCTATTTTCTAATTGATATATTCTATTCCTAAATTTTCACTTCTATTCTTTCTCTAATATATTTTGCTTGAGTATAACCTCTATAACCTTCATTGTGTATTGTTGTGTATTGGACAAAATGAATAAATAAATAAAATAAATAAATAGTCCAACCCCCTGCTTAGACAGGAAACCTTACACTACTTCAGACAGACGGTTATCCAACATTCTCTATAAGACTAATTTTGTTTCAACGTCTTTCAGTGCAAATTGGGTGAGGTTGGTTGGAGCTCTAAATTTTGCTACCGGTACTGCGTTCCTGAACATTCCCGTAGAAGCCCATCACTGGTTAAGACCCATCCAGACCCTCAACGCCTCCTGGCACCAGCACATCAATAAATAAGTAATATGTATAAGTCCCAAGGAATTCTCATCCCATCATACATGATCCTGGCTGTGTCAGTAGAATGACATCATTCGCAGGAGTGGATCCAGCTGAATTATCCCGGCTAGATTATCTCAGGGACCGTCTTCTGCTGCATGAATCCCAGCGACCAGTTAGGTCCCACAGAGTGGGCCTTCTCTGGGTCCTGTCGACTAAACAATGTCGGTTGGCGGGGCCCAGGGGAAGAGCTTTCTCTGTGGCGGCCCCAGCCCTCTGGAACCAACTCCCCCCAGAGATTAGAATAGCCCCCACCCTCCTTGCCTTTCATAAGCTCCTCAAAACCCACCTCTGCCGTCAAGTATGGGGGAACTGAGATATTCTTTCCCCCTAGGCTTCTACAATTTATGCATGGTATGTTTGTATGTATGTTTGGTTTTATAATAAGGGTTTTTAGTTGTTTTAGTATTGGATTGTTACATGCTGTTTTTTATCACTGTTGTTAGCCGCCCAGAGTCCACGGAGAGGGGCGGCATACAAATCCAATAAATAAATAAATAAATGAATGGATGAATGAATGAATGAATGAATGAATGAATAAATAAAAAATAAATAAATGAATAAATGAATAAATGAATAAATGAATAAATGAATAAATGAATAAATGAATAAATGAATAAATGAATAAATGAATAAATGAATAAATGAGTAAATGAATAAATGAATAAATAAATAAATATTAGATTTGTTATTATTATTTATTAGATTTGTTATTATTATTTATTAGATTTGTTATTATTATTTATTAGATTTGTTATTATTATTTATTAGATTTGTTATTATTATTTATTAGATTTGTTATTATTATTTATTACATTTGTTATTATTATTTATTAGATTTGTATGCCGCCCCTCTCCGAGGAATTAAGAGCTAGGAGGGGCCCACTCCATTTTAAGCAGGTAGTACTTACTCAATAAAGTAGACTTCCCCTTTCTCTGTGTAAGCCATTTCCCAATTATCCGGTAAGGAGCCCAGTTCATCGTTTTCTTCAAGTTTGGGATGCTTGGTCACATCCATTTCCTCTTTCGCGTCTTCCGGCTGGCTATAAACAGGAGCAGGATAAGGCTGAGATGAAATTTCTCCTGTGCTTTTCTCCTCATGCTCACTCGACTCTGTAGGAATAAAAACATGGGCATCATTTGTAAAAGTGAAGGTTTCCCTTGTCTGGTTGTACCTAACTCTAGTGGGAGTGCCTTATCAGAGCGGCACTTTCAGAAGCTAGCCAGCCCAAGCAGCAAACCAGCCAACCAACCCAACCAGCCAGGCACAGACCAGTAGAACTGGAGTTGAAGTCTTCAATGAAACACAGCAGCAGTAGGAAGTCTTGGAAAAATATACAGTGGTACCTCATCTTACAAACGCCTCTTCTAACAAACTTTTCAAGATACAAACCCGGTGTTTAAGATTTTTTTGCCTCTTCTTCCGAACTATTTTCACCTTACGAACCCAAGCAGCTGCTGCTGGGATGAAGGGGGTTCTTTCCCCCCCCCTTTTTTGAAGAAAGAAAAGGGAGGGGCAGCTTGGAGGAGTAAAGATTTTGCATGCTTGCAAAGGCACTGAAACTGTGTCTTTTTAAGAAAGAAAAGGGAGGGGCAGCTTGGAGGAGTAAAGATTTTGCATGCTTGCAAAGGCACTGAAACTGTGTCTTTTGAAAAAAAAAGGGAGGGGCGCCCCCCTTGCCTTTCTTCCTTCCCACTCACCCTTTAGCCTAGCCTTGTTTCTTCCACCCGCCCCCTTTAGCTGCTCCTCCCTGCAATCTGTTTGCCTCCCTTCTAAAGTTTGGGATTTTCCTGAAGGATTTGCACGCATTATTTGCTTTTACATTGATTCCTATGGGAAACATTGTTTCATCTTACGAACTTTTCACCTTACGAACCTCCTCCTGGGACCAATTAAGTTCGTATGATGAGGCACCACTGTATTTACTTCTTATTTACACTACTACTGTATACTATCTTTACTGTATATATATCACACTTGTATCTCACTAGTATCTCACTACAACTATCTCAGTTACAATAACTCACAGGAACCAACAGATCAATACAGCAACTTCAGAGCACACTTCGCACAGAGCAGGATCAGATGTCAGAGAGACATATAACTTAATAAAAACTTTTTTTAAAAAAAAATAAGTCTCGGCTGCCAGTTTCTTTATTAAATACCTTGATAGACTGATATAATACATTAAAGCTTAGTCAGACCACTCTCTCAATAGTTACCTTTTTTTGGTGCACTTATATAAATAACGGGTATAATTTCTGATCTGGTAGGTGATTTAAGTGCCTTTTTGCTAGGAGATAATTTATATAAAAACCACTGGAATGGGCAATTTAATTAAAGGAAGAAGTAAAAAGTTTTTCCAACCCATTGCTGGCTGTTATATCTATATATCTCTTATCTTTTTCTCCATCTCTATCTATTTCTCTACTTCTTTCTCTTTATCTATCTATCCACCCACCTCTGTCTCTCTCTACCTCTATCTATCTATCTATCTATCTATCTATCTATCTATCTATCTATCTATCTACCTACCTACCTACCTACCTACCTACCTACCTACCTATTATAGACAAAAATTTTAGATGTGCAGAAATGGATAGGATGACCATGAAGATTAAGGGAACTAGTAACTCAGAATACTATGAGATTTGGAATAACTGGCATAATTGGATAAGCAATAAAGGCAAAAGACTAGGATAAAATGTGAAAGGATGTTACAAAAAATGAGAAATATATAAACACACAGTGTAATACATGTTCTTATAAAGAGGTGATTATAAGAAATGTAACAAACTGGAAAAAAAACTGGGTATAGATCTGTATTAAACTATAGAAATGTTTTTAAAATTTGGGGAAAAACTAATAAATCTCTCTCTCTCTCTCTCTCTCTCTCTAACTAACTATCTATCTATCTATCTATCTATCTATCTATCTATCTATCTATCTATCATCTACCTACCTACCTACCTACCTATTATCTATCTATCTATCTATCTATCTATCTATCTATCTATCTATCTATCTTTCTTTCTTTCTTTCTTTCTATCTATCATCTATCTATCTATCTATCATCTATCTATCTATCTATCTATCATCTATCTATCTATCATCTATCTATCATCTATCTATCTATCTATCTATCTATCTATCTATCTATCTATCTATCTATCTATCTATCTATCATATAGCTATCAATCTATATCTATCTATCAGCCTATATCTATCTATCATCTGTCATCTTTGTCTACCTGTCTGTTTATCTCTCTCTTTCTCTTTCACTCTCTCTCTCCCTCCCTCCATCTATAAATGACATAGTTTTCCACCAGCTGTCATTTTTTTCTTGTAAGTACATAAGGTGGTTGTATTCCAACAAATGCAATATTGTTATAGTGATGAAATACTTTTTTTATCTCAATGAAATCCTCTTAGGATCTTGCAGTGGTTTAATCTCTTTATATCATTATTTTCCTACAAACCAGAGGGAATTTCCTTGCTTTTTGGCTCCAGCGGCAACAATTTTGTGCTACTATTTTGGTAAGTGACTCTTCTCTACCTGAAGCTATGTACTGCGTATAGAGACAAATCATATTTGGTGCCAAAGCATTTTCTTCTCTGGAAAGGATTCGCTTAAAAATATGAACAGCGCAACTACTAGATATTCTGAGTCGCAAAGTTTAAGGCAGGCAATTTTTTTTTCCAGATGGGCTGAAAACGAGGTTCTAAATCAAGTCTCCCCTTATTGTAACCAAAGGAAACAAGTCTTGCATTTTTCGGCGACCTACTTTCAAAAATGAAGTTGCATCACAGAAGGAGGATAAAAGCAGAGACATGAGTTTTATGAGGAAGTTCAGAGATTTATTTATTTGTTTATTTATTTATTTATTTATTTAGTTAGTTAGTTAGTTAGTTAGTTAGTTAGTTAGTTAGTTAGTTAGTTAGTTAGTTAGAAACATAGAAACATAGAAACATAGAAGTCTGACGGCAGAAAAAGACCTCCTGGTCCATCTAGTCTGCCCTTATACTATTTTCTGTATTTTATCTTAGGATGGATATATGTTTATCCCAGGCATGTTTAAATTCAGTTACTGTGGATTTATCTACCACATCTGCTGGAAGTTTGTTCCAAGGATCTACTACTCTTTCAGTAAAATAATATTTTCTCATGTTGCTTTTGATCTTTCCCCCAACTAACTAAGTTAGTTAGTTAGTCTAATACCCTCCTTGCCTTTCGTAAACTCCTTAAAACCCACCTCTGCCGTCAAGCGTGGGGGAACTGAAACATCTCCCCCTGCCTATGTCGTTTTTTGTATATGATGACTGTATCTATGTTTTTATATACTGGGGTTTCTTTTTAAAATGTATTAAGACTTTTTAAAATGTATTATTGTTATTTTAGATTCCAGCTATTAGATTTGTTATTATATATTGCTTTTATCATTGCTGTAAGCCGCCCCGAGTCTACGGAAAGGGGCGGCATACAAATTTAATTAATAATAATAATAATAATAATACATAATAATACATAATACACATTGAATAGATATGTAGTACTATAAATAAAGAAAAGAATAGAAGAAAAGATATAAAAGTATAGGTGAACATATTTGAAAGGAAGAAAAGATAAATGAGATAAGGAGAGACAATTGGACAGTGGATGGAAGGCACACGGGTGCACTTATGCACGCCCCTTACTGACCTCTAAGGAACCTGGAGAGGTCAATCCTGGATAGTCTAAGGGAAAAATGTTGGGGGTTAGGGGTTGACACTACTGAGTCAGGTAATGAGTTCCACGCTTCAACAACTCGGTTGCTGAAGTCATATTTTTTACAGTCAAGTTTGGAGCGGTTCATATTAAGTTTGAATCTGTTGCGTGCTCTTGTGTTGTTGCGTTTGAAGCTGAAGTAGTCATTGACCGGTAGAACGTTGCAGCATATGATTTTGTGGGCAATACTTAGATCGTGTTTTAGGCATCGTAGTTCTAAGCTTTCAAGACCTAGGATTGATAGTCTGCTTTCGTAGGGTATATTCTGTTTCGAGTGGAGGAGTGAAGGGCTCTTCTGGTGAAGTATCTTTGGACATGAAAGCATATATATATGAAAGCATAGCAGTATTTTCACTCTCCAATCTGTCCAAAGGATTATCAATGTGGTTGGGGGGGAATAACTTCAGTCTTGATGACCAAGTGCACTAGAGTGCCTTCCGTCCCCTGTCCTATTGCTCTCCTATATCTCCTATGCCTTTCTTCTATTCTTTCATTGATATGTTCTATTACTATACCTTCTTTTCTATTCTTTCTTAGATATATTTTACTATGAGTATCTCCTTTATAACCTTCATCCTGTATTTTACTATGTGTATATAGATATATACCCACTAAAACCCTCATTGTGTATTGGACAAAATAAATAAATAAAATAAATAAAATAAACATCATCCGCCAGACATCATCACTATAGAATAGTGTGACCAGTTTTCCCCCGTTTTTTCATCATTTGTCCCGTGTCCCGCGCAGTTTGAAAAAAGCCCCCCCCCCCCCAACCAGCCCCCTTGGGAAGAGGCTGGGGGTAGGGGATTCCGAGCTCTCCGCTGCTGCCTCGCCCTCCCCGCCCCAACCCAGCTTGGCCGGAGGTCTCTGCCCTTACTTCCAGCCAGCTGTGCAGGGTCGTTGCTCGCCCGTTTTCCCCACCCCGCCTCCTCTCCGGCGTTCGCCTCCACTCAGGCACCATCGGGTCAGGGGAGCCGGGCGGCTCCTGTGCTGCAGACGTCCTGCCCGTCGGCCTCTGAGCCCGAAGGAGGAGTGGGAGCCCCGCCCTCTCTCTCCAGGTGAAGCTGCTCCTGGGCTGGAGCGCCTATTGAGCCCCAGGGGAGGGGCTGGGTTCGTGGGGAGGGGGAAGGGAAGGGAGAAGAGGAAGGAAGGGAGAGAAAGAAAGAGAGGGAGGGAAGGAGGGAGAGAGAATGAAAGAAAGAAAGAGGGAGAGAGAGAGAGAAAAGAGGAAGGAAGAGAGAAAAAGAAAGGAAGAAAGAAAGAAAGAGGGAGGGAGAGAGAGAGAAAAGAGGAAGGAATAGAGAAAAAGAAAGGAAGGAAGAAAGAAAGAAAGAGGGAGAGAGAGAAAAGTGGAAGGAATAGAGAAAAAGAAAGGAAGAAAGAAAGAGGGAGGGAGAGAGAGAGAAAAGAGGAAGGAATAGAGGAAAAGCAAGCAAGCAAGCAAGCAAGCAAGAAAGAAAGAAAAAAAGGGGGGGGGGTTGCTAATTTTTCTTGCCAAAACTTTTTTTTAAGCCCTCCCCCCTCCACTCAATGGTGTCCCTCTTTCCCAATTTTAAAATCTGGTCACTCTACTATAGAAGGAAGAGAGATTTGCAGAGAGAAGGAGGAGGAAGAGGAGGAGGAAGAAGAGGAGGAAGAGGAGGAGGGATGGTGCAAGGAGAGAGAGGAGGACGGTTGGGGTCCTTGGGGTCCTCTTACTTAAGCTTTATAAAACCTCAGGAAGACCACACCTGCATCCAGTTTTGGTCACCACATTTCCAAAAAGATATTGAGAGTTTAGAAAAAGTGCAGAGAAGAGCAATTAAGCTGATTAAAAGCCTGGAGAGTCTACAGAGAGGGGCGGCATACAAATCTAATAAACAATAATAATAAATCTAATAAATAATATATATATGCACCAGAAGGCAAGACAAGAAACAATGGATGGAAACTAAACAAGGAGTGAAGCAACTTAGAACTAAGGAGAAATTTTCTGACAATGAGAACAATGAATCAGTGGAATAGCTTGCCTCCAGAAGTTGTGAATGCTCCAACACTGGAAGTTTTAAAGATGTTGGCTAACCATTTGTCTGAAGTGGTGTAGGGTTTCCTGCCTAAGCAGCGGGTTGGACTAGATGACCTCCAAGGTCCCTTCCAAATCTGTTATTTTATTATATTACGTATTATAATCACTGCAGCATCTCAATTTTCCTTGTTGCATTAGCTTAGAAACATAGAAACAGAAGACTGACGGCAGAAAAAGACCTCATGGTCCATCTAGTCTGCCCTTATACTATTTCCTGTATTTTATCTTACAATGGATCTATGTTTATCCCAGGCATGTTTAAATTCAGTTACTGTGGATTTACCAACCACGTCTGCTGGAGGTTTGTTCCAAGGATCTACTACTCTTTCAGTGAAATAATATTTTCTCACATTGCTTTTGATCTTTCCCCCAACTAACTTCAGATTGTGTCCCTTTATTCTTGTGTTCACTTTCCTATTAAAAACACTTCCCTCCTGGACCTTATTTAACCCTTTCACATATTTAAATGTTTCGATCCTGTCCCCCCTTTTCCTTCTGTCTTCCAGACTATACAGATGGAGTTCATTAAATCTTTCCTGATACGTTTTATGCTTAAGACCTTCCACCATTCTTGTAGCCCGTCTTTGGACCCGTTCAATTTTGTCAATATCTTTTTGTAGGTGAGGTCTCCAGAACTGAGCACAGTATTATTCCAAATGTGGTCTCACCAGCGCTCTATATAAGGGGATCACAATCTCCCTCTTCCTGCTTGTTAGACCTCTAGCTATGCAGCCAAGCATCCCACTTGCTTTCCCTACCGCCCAACCACACTGCTCACTACATGATTCTTGACAAATGTATCTTTTTCTTTTATGTACACTGAGAGCATCTGCACCAAAGACAAATTCCTTGTGTGTCCAATCACACTTGGCCATTTTGAGACTGTCAGAAATCACGACCCCTAAATCCTTCTCTCCTGAAGTTTTTGCTAAGCTTCTGGCTCTGAATCACCTATCAGGTGATTGCAAATTTAACTTGCCCTTAGGAAATACATAATTAAAAGAATGTTTCCATATTCTCAGGCAACAACTTAATGGATTTCCTATAACTCAGGAAGGAAAGAAAAAAAAAACCCTTGACATAAGAGACATAAATTTACTCTTGTTTTATTTAGGTTTCATTGTTAATGTTAACCATTAACAATCTGTTCCGATATTTCTAGACAGAGAAATATTTGTCGGTTTAGGAATTAGGTGGGTGCAATTGGGAGGGGAAAAAAAATCTTTCAGAAAAATGAAGTTTTGGAAGAAGAATGTAAGGCGTTATGCTTTGGAGAGATAAGCTATGCTCATGTCATTTTTAATATTCTAAACTATACATCACTTTAAAACCGACTTCCATTGCTGCAGATATGGATCCAGCAATATTTCTGTGCATTTTTTAAAAAAGGCTCAAACATTGGTTATGAATAATATAAGAGATTTCCATCTCACTTGGAAATGAGTATATTGCAGTCATACCATTTCTTTAAAAATCGATCATGCTGGACTTTTTTTCCATTATTTTAAAGCAGGATTTCCATGAGTGACTGGTCTTTTGCTGCCTATAGGTAGATCTTACAATTGAGCCCATTTGTTACTGAAACTACCCTGTGGGGGGAATCATTGCCCCCCTCGGAGAGGGTCCGCAACTTGGGCATCCTCCTCGATCCATAGCTGACATTGGAACATCATCCTTCAGCTGTGGCGAGGGGGGCCTTTGCCCAGGTTCACCTGGTGCACCAGTTGCGGCCCTATTTGGACCGGGAGTCATTGCTCACAGTCGCTCATGCCCTCATCACCTCGAGGTTCGATTACTGCAACACTCTCTACATGGGGCTACCTTTTGTTTGGAAACTTCAGATCATGCAGAATGCGGCCGCGAGAGCCATTGTGGGGTTATCTAGGTTCGCCCACTTCTCTCCAACACTCCGTGGCTTGCATTGGTTGCCGATCAGTTTCCGGTCACAATTCAAAGTGTTGGTCACGACCTTTAAAGCCCTACATGGCATTGGACCAGATTACCTCCGGAACCGCCTGCTACCGCACGAATCGCAGCGACCGATAAGGTCCCACAGTTGGCCTTTTCCGGGTCCCGTCGACTAAACAATGTCATCTGGCGGGCCCCAGGGGAAGAGCCTTCTCTGTGACGGCCCCAGCCCTCTGGAATCAATCCCCCCCCCAGAGATTAGAACTGCCCCCATCCTCCTTGTCTTTTGTAAATTGCTTAAGACCCACCTGTATCGCCAGGCATAGGGGAATTGAGACATCTCCCCCCCCAGGCTTTTATATTTTTATGTATGGTATGCGTGTGGTGCATGGTTTTTAAATGATGGGTTTTTTAGATGTTTTAATATTAGATTTGTTTACATTGTAATGTTGTTATTATTGTTGTTGTGAGCCGCCCCGAGTCTTCGGAGAGGGGCGGCATACAAATCTAATAAATAATAATAATAATAATAATAATAATAATAATAATAATTATTATTATTATTATTATTATTATTATTATTATTATTATTATTATTATTATTATTATTATTATTATTATTATTATTATTAAAGAATCCCAATCCAGTGGGAAGGAATCTTAAATATTCCTACATGACAACTGTCTTCTTTTGTCTGTGAGATATAAGGGGGTGGTTTTTATATATGTGCAAATGCTGAGTTTAAAATACCATATAATAACAGAATAATGTATGTTATTCGTATGTTTTAGCCTTCATATGTTTTAGCCTTCACTCCCCCAATCTTCTCTGTTGTTCTTCTCTGCACAATTTCCAGAGTGTCTGTCAGTACTACGTACTTCACGAGTTGAGTTTTTCAATATATGAACTAACCAGCAATGTATGTTTGGAAGAATTAATATAATGTTACTTTAAGAGCTAGGGCTGCAATTTGCCTTAAAAGGGAGACAGATGTGTTGTTCTTTGGCTGTTGATGGTTATTGTGGTTAGTCCTGCTAATGTTTGCTATTGCTCAATTGCTCTTGCTATCGCTCTTGCTAACCCTAATTCCATGATCTCACTGTGTGACTATAAAATTGCTGTGTGCAAAAATATTGCTGTGTTGCTAAATATTGGTCTATGTATTATACTTACATTATTGTACGGAACTGTGTGAGAATGTTATTGGTTAGTTGCTGTAAATATAGAACTGTATATTCTGATATCTGGTTTGTATATGATTGCTTGACTTGGATGTGTATGTAGTTGACTGTTTACTGATTAATCTATTGTATACATTGTAAATAGTATTTATACTCTTACTTATACAGCGGTACTTCTACTTATGAACTTAATTTGTTCTGTGACCAGGTTCTTAAGTAGAAAAGTTTATAAGAAGAAGCAATTTTCCCCATAGGAATCAATGAAAGAGCAAATAATGCATGTGATTGGGGAAACCACAGGAAGGGTGGAGGCCCTGTTTCCTCCCAGGAGATTCCTAGAGAGGCACCAGAGAGGCTTCTCCCTGCCTTTTCCAGCCCTGTTTCCTCCCAGGAAATTCCTAGAGAGGCCCCACGGAGGCTTCTCCCTGCCTTTTCCGGCCCTGTTTCCTCCTAGGAGATTCCTAGAGAGGCCCCCCAGAGGCTTCTCCCTGCCTTTTCCGGCCCTGTTTCCTCCCAGGAGATTCCTAGAGAGGCCCCATGGAGGCTTCTCCCTGTCTTTTCCAGCCCTGTTTCCTCCCAGGAAATTCCTAGAGAGGCCCCACGGAGGCTTCTCCCCGCCTTTTCCGGTTACAGTTTCAGAAGCTCCGGTTTGTAAGTGGAAAATGGTTCTTGAGAAGAGGCAAAAAAACCTCGGACACCCGGTTCTTATCTAGAAAAGTTCGCAAGTAGAGGTGTTTGTAGGTAGAGGTGCCACTGCAATTGAGAAGCGCGGTGTTAATGCAACGTCGGCCTGCATAAAAACCCAGGAGCCCAACATTCTCACCTGGTGTGATGGCCACGCTGTTGCCGTTCACCACAGCTTTCTCTTCTTCCTCCTCCTCTTCCGGAGGCTCAATCCCTGTCTTTTCCATGTTGCTCACTGACTTGTTTCTTTTCCGCTTGCCTTCCGAACTGGGTGTTGCTCCTGGGAGGATCTGATCTGTGACATTTAATAGCAGTGGGACCGGCTCAGCTGGAGGTTTGGGAGTACCATAGTAATTATCTGGAATGGAAGCAAAAGAAAAGACGGGAGAAAAAAATATTCAGAAAGCGGGCTCAGTAAGAACGGCTCCCTATCGAGTTCATTCTTTCGACCCCCAATCTCAAATCTCTTAGAGTGCAACCAAGATGTATTTCACTGACAATTGGATTCTTAAAAAAAAAAAATACATCCTCGTGGATAGAAAGATGCACTTTGGTGGGGAACGGAAGGCCTTTTTACTAAAACAATTGCTGTTACAGATAGCGTTCAAATGTATAGTTTGTAATTTCTCCCCTTTGTTTATTTGGGCATCGATAAGCTGTAATTCTGCTCACAAAATTGCCTGGTGGAAAATAAAACCACCCAAAACACATCCTCCTCCTCCTCCCTCTTCCTCCTCTTCTTCCTCCTCCTCCTCTTCCTCCTCCTCCTCCTCTTCTTCTTCTTCTTCCTCCTCCTCCTCCGGCCCAGTTTCTTCCCAGGAGATTCCTAGAGAGGCCCCACGGAGGCTTCTCCCTGCCTTTTCTGGCCCGGTTTCCTCCCAGGAGATTCCTAGAGAGGCCCCACGGAGGCTTCTCCCTGCCTTTTCTGGCCCAGTTTCTTCCCAGGAGATTCCTAGAGAGGCCCCACAGAGGCTTCTCCCTGCCTTTTCTGGCCCAGTTTCTTCCCAGGAGATTCCTAGAGAGGCCCAATGGAGGCTTCTCCCCACCTTTTCTGGTTACAGTTTCATAGGTTCGGATTTGTAAGTGGAAAATGGTTCTTGAGAAGAGGCAAAAAATCTTGAACACCCAGTTCTTATCTAGACAAGTTCATAAGTAGAGGCGTTTGTAGGTAAAGTTCCCGCCGTACAAAGATTTGCAAACAGAAGTAGAAAATCCGGGGCAGAAGAAAGCAAGGATACAGCCAATAATAATAAGGACCTCAAGGCGCAATCCCCAAATATCTAAAGCACATCAGCATTGACAAATCCACCCTTATTCAATTGCAAAAGGCAGCTGTACTCGGAACAGCTTACATCCTGCAGAGATATCTTTAATGTCATCAAACATCCACATCTGTCCACCTCAGGTCCTTGAGGAGGACTTGATAGCTGGATAAAAAAAATTCCAAATCCAGTGTGAACATCTGGCTGGCTGTACAATGAACCATAATAATCATAAATCACACTCCAACATCAATGCAAAAATAATGGGAACCGTCCAATTAAGCAGGCATTTGAACCACAACAACAAAAACATAAAAGAGGCTGAAAAACTGCAATTATTTGATTTACCGTTGTCATTTTCTATCTACATTTGATGCGAAGTCTCCAAATAGTGTTGGATAACCATCTGTTGTGGATGCTCCAGGCTCTTGTAACCTTGAAACGTACAACAAGATTCGTGGACTACAATTCCCAGGATTTTCCCTGGCAGAAGGCTGGCTGGAGGAATTTGGTGAACAGAAGTCCACACATCTTAAAATTGCCAAGGTTGAGAATAGCCGATCTAACAGAATAACAGAATAACAAAGCCAGAAAGGAGGTCTTTGATCTAGTCTAATTTCTGCTCAAGCAGGAAACTCTATACAGTAGTACCTCTACTTACGAACTTAATTCGATCCGTGACCAGGTTCTTAAGTAGAAAAGTTTGCAAGTAGAATTAATTTTTCCCATAGGAATCAATGTAAAAGCAAATAATAATAACAACAACAACAACAACAATAATAATAATAAAGGTCCAAAGATGGGAGAGCGCCCAGAGAAAGGAAAACGCTCCGTTCACTCTGGGCTGTCCTCAGCGAAGGGAGCATTTCTTTTCTCTAGGCGCTGGCAGAGGTTTATTCCCTCGCCAAGCGCCCAGAGAAAGGAAAACGCTCCATTCACTCTGGGCTGCCCAAAGCGAAGGGAGTGTTTCTTTTCTCTAGGCGCTGGCAGAGGTTTATTCCCTCGCCAAGCGCCCAGAGAAAGGAAAACGCTCCGTTCACTCTGGGCTGCCCAAAGCGAAGGGAGCATTTCTTTTCTCTAGGCGCTGGCAGAGGTTTATTCCCTCGCCAAGCGCCCAGAGAAAGGAAAATGCTCCGTTCACTCTGGGCTGCCCAGAGCAAAGGGAGCATTTCTTTTCTCTAGGCTCTGGCAGAGGTTTATTCCCTCTTCAAGTGCCCAGAGAAAGGAAAATGTTCCATTCACTCTGGGCTGTCCAGAGCAAAGGGAGCGTTTCTTTTCTCTAGGCTCTGGCAGAGGTTTATTCCCTCTTCAAGTGCCCAGAGAAAGGAAAATGCTCTGTTCACTCTGGACTCCTTAACCGCCACAGAAATGATCCTCTGGCAGCCCAGAAAAGCCCAAGATGGCTGGGATTAAAGGGCAAGAAACTGGCCGGGCCTTCGTGCCACTCTAAAATTTCCTGGGAAATTTTTCCGGTCTCAGGTTTGTAAGTAGAAAATGGTTCTTGAGAAGAGGCAAAAAAATCTTGAACATCCGCTTCTTATCTAGAAAAGTTCTTAAGTAGAGGCGTTGCTAGGCAGAGGTACCACTGATGGCGAACATCTTTTTCCTCGGGTGCCAAAAGCACATGTGCGCTTGCTATTGTGCCCGTCCGAGTGTGCGGACACCCATAATTCAATGCCCCCCTGCCCTCCTGTTCACGCACGCACATAGTGAGGGTCGTCTACAAGTTCATTTCCACCAAGTTTGTATTTTATGTTCTGATCCTTTTTTTGCCAATGTGTAAATGCCATTTTTTGGCTGAGATTTGAAGTTGCCGATCCTGGTAGCTTCACAGTTGTCACCTTCTTTCAGGTAATTAGAGATACATTTGAAATGTTTCTGGCTGGGAAATGAGACCAGGGGAGAGACAGCATCCAACTCCAGCCTTCTCTTCGCTACTGATGAATATCCTTGCCAAAAGAAAGGACCACCTGCTGAGTGACCACGGCCTTTGTCAAACAATAACCCACAAGCTGTGTTCAAAATCATTAAGAAATGGGAACGCCAGGTTCTGTCAATGAGAGACCGACAACAAACTCCCTACACTAGCCAAGTAATTACCAGAAGAATGAATGATACTACAGTGGAAGGTCTACTACACTTGAGCACCACAATTGTTGAAGGCCGGATGGCCCTATTGCAGTAATGGACTTGATAGATGCCCAAAGGACAGAAGAACACCGATGTGAAAGGATATAGCTTTGGATTGTACTTGTGGTCCTGCAAATGTGAGAATTTATTATTTAGAATAGTCCTAGTTGGTCTTGGATGGAGGGATGGATGGAGGGATGGATGGAGGGATGGATGGAGGGATAAAGGAAGGAGGGAAAGAAGGGAGGGAGGGATAGAGGAAAAGGAGGGAAGATAGGAAAGACAGGAGGAAGGAAGGAAGAAAAAGGAGGGAAGCAAGGAAGAAAGGAAGGAAGGAAGGAGGGAAGGAAGGAAAGAAAGGAAGAAAAGGAGGAAAGGAAGGAAAAAAGTGGTGAGTGAATGAAGGGGGAAGGAAGGAAGGAAAGAAAAGGAGGAAAGGAAGGAAAAGGAGGAAAGGAAGGAAAAAGGAGTGAGTGAATGAGTGAGTGAAGGTGGAAGGATGGAAGGAAGGAAGGAAGGAAGGAAGGAAAGAAAAGGAGGAAAGGAAGGAAAAAAGTAGTGAGTGAATGAAGGGGGAAGGAAGGAAGGAAAGAAAAGGAGGAAAGGAAGGAAAAGGAGGAAAGGAAGGAAAAAGGAGTGAGTGAATGAGTGAGTGAAGGTGGAAGGATGGAAGGAAGGAAGGAAGGAAGGAAAGAAAAGGAGGAAAGGAAGGAAAAAAGTGGTGAGTGAATGAAGGGGGAAGGAAGGAAGGAAAGAAAAGGAGGAAAGGAAGGAAAAGGAGGAAAGGAAGGAAAAAGGAGTGAGTGAATGAGTGAGTGAAGGTGGAAGGATGGAAGGAAGGAAGGAAGGAAGGAAGGAAAGAAAAGGAGGAAAGGAAGGAAAAAAGTGGTGAGTGAATGAAGGGGGAAGGAAGGAAGGAAAGAAAAGGAGGAAAGGAAGGAAAAGGAGGAAAGGAAGGAAAAAGGAGTGAGTGAATGAGTGAGTGAAGGTGGAAGGATGGAAGGAAGGAAGGAAGGAAGGAAGGAAAGAAAAGGAGGAAAGGAAGGAAAAAAGTGGTGAGTGAATGAAGGGGGAAGGAAGGAAGGAAAGAAAAGGAGGAAAGGAAGGAAAAGGAGGAAAGGAAGGAAAAAGGAGTGAGTGAATGAGTGAGTGAAGGTGGAAGGATGGAAGGAAGGAAGGAAGGAAGGAAAGAAAAGGAGGAAAGGAAGGAAAAAAGTAGTGAGTGAGCGAAGGAGGAAGGAAGGAAGGAAGGAGGGAAGGAAGGAAAGAAAAGGAGGAAAGGAAGGAAAAAAGTAGTGAGTGAGTGAGCGAAGGAGGAAGGAGGGAAGGAAGGAAGGAGGGAAGGAAGGAAGGAAAGAAAAGGAGGAAAGGAAGGAAGGAAAGAAAAGGAGGAAAGGAAGGAAAAAAGTAGTGAGTGAACGAGTGAAGGAAGGAAGGAAGAAAGGAAGAAAGGAGTGAGTGAGTGAGTGAGTGAAGGAGGAAGGACAGAAGGAAGGAAGGAAGGAAGGAAGGAAGGCAGGTGTAAGCTGTTCCAAGTAAAGCTGCATTTACAACAATTGACAGATGGTAGTCAGAGGTAGGCTGCTAAGGTGGAACGGTGACATGTGTTCGCCCCCATGGCTCAGAGTCCAGCCCCCCCGTGGCGCATGTCCGCGTGCGATTTCGCTACCTGCCCAGGTGCAGTAGCAGAATTGTGCTGGACTCTGCTAGCACTCAGAGCCACAGGGGTGAGCACACATCACCATTCCACCTTAGCAGCCCACCTCTGATGGTAGTATTGTCAGTGGCGACAGTGTTCAACTAGCACTCCAGATGTTTTGGTCTTGCCCCCAAGGCACCTTTTACTATTGGTCCTGTCTCTTCTCTCTCCCCCCCAAAAGTCATCATTTATCTATTTGCAGGTCTTTTTATTTCGCAATGTTCTTTCCTTCTTTTTCTCCTCTTCTGCCATCTCCAGGTATTATTCTTATTATTTAATTAGATCATTAGGTTCTTTCTTTCTTTCTTTCTTTCTTTCTTTCTTTCTTTCTTTCTTTCTTTATTTCTTCCTTCCTTCCTTCCTTCCTTCTTTATTTATTTATTTCCTTCTTTCTCTCCTCTTCTGTCATCTCCAGGTATTCTTATTATTTAATTAGATCATTAGGTTCTTTCTTTCTTTCTTTCTTTCTTTCTTTCTTTCTTTCTTCCTTCCTTCCTTCCTTCCTTCTTTATTTATTTATTTCCTTCTTTCTCTCCTCTTCTGTCATCTCCAGGTATTATTCTTATTATTTAATTAGATCATTAGGTTCTTTCTTTCTTTCTTTCTTTCTTTCTTTCTTCCTTCTTTATTTATTTCCTTCTTTCTCTCCTCTTCTGTCATCTCCAGGTATTATTCTTATTACCGTATTTAATTAGATCATTAGGTGGATTCTTTCTTTCTTTCTTTCTTTCTTTCTTTCTTTCTTTCTTTCTTTCTTTCTTCCTTCCTTCCTTTCCTTCCTTCTTTTCTTTTCTTTTTTTTGGTGAGACGTTGCATACATTTAGCTAATTTCTCTGGAAAGGAGGGAAGATGAAAAAAATAAAAGCTCATAATTTAATCCGCGGTGCTTGGAAAGCCCCAAAGCCTTTGCCTTTCATGACGCACAGCCTGGTTGCATTAATTTAAACTGTCTCCCTCTCCATAAATTATATTCCGGTGGGGGAAAAAAATTAATTTTCAAATCCGGGCAAAGTGGGTTGAAGCAGTTGGGAGAAGCGACAGCAGAACAACTCCGCGCTTACCTCTCTATCATCATTTAGGTCCTCCAAGAGCAAAGACGAGGAGAACAAAAGAACAGATGGGTCTGAAAGAGCTTCGTGTATAAATCTGCTCACAGCAAAAATCCACACGGTTGAAATTTTCAAGCAGATATTGAAGTTTTGCCAGTAGTACGCATCGCTTAGGCTGCAAAAAATTTTCCCGGCTTATTTATTTATTTATTATTTATTTATTGGATTTGTATGCCGCCCCTCTCCGAAGACTCGGGGCGGCTAACAGCAATAATAAGACAGCATAAAATAATAATCCAATACTAAAAACAATTAAAAACCCATTATAATAAAAACCAAACAGACACACCATGCATAAAATTGTAATGGCCTAGGGGAAAAGAGTATCTCAGTTCCCCCATGCCTGGCGGCAGAGGTGGGTTTTAAGTAGCTTACGAAAGGCAAGGAGGGTGGGGGCAATTCTAATCTCTGGGGGGAGTTGGTTCCAGAGGGCTGGGGCCGCCACAGAGAAGGCTCTTCCCCTGGGGCCCGCCAAACGACATTGTTTGGTCGACGGGACCCGGAGAAGGCCAACTCTGTGGGACCTAACCGGTCGCTGGGATTCGTGTAGCAGAAGGCGGGCCCTGAGATAATCTGGTCCGGTGCCATGAAGGGCTTTATAGGTCATAACCAACACTTTGAATTGTGCCTGGAAACTGATCGGCAACCAATGCAGACTGTGGAGTGTTGGTGTGACATGGGCATATTTGGGGAAGCCCATGATTGCTCTCGCAGCTGCATTCTGCACGATCTGAAGTTTCCAAACACTTTTAAAACACTTTCCTGATTTATGATATATAAAATTTCCAGGAAGAACTTCTACAGACGGTCATGACGTTGCTGTGAACTAGAGGCTAATCCTCCGAGGATCAAAGAAATCACTACATTTGTAAATTGTTATATTTTAGTTTTCTTGGAGATGGTAAAAAAATAAAATATAATATATATATAGAGGACTCGGTGAAGGATAGACCGTTCCCAGAAAACCTGCTTCTACACAGCAGCTATGAGGCAGAATTGAAGAGAAGTTCAGAGCAGTTGAAGGGTTAAATAAATATTTTCATGAATTAGAGGTTGCCAAGCTCAATTAATAAAGCCTTGTTGAACTTGGTAGATGCCTCCAAGGCTTCTCAAGACAGGAGGAAAGCAAAGATTTCATCCTGCTATTCCACAGAATATTTATTTCTCTGTCTATGACTGTAATGGAGAGAGAGAGAGAGAGACAGGGAGTCCTTGAGATACGACTTTAACGGAGCCTGACTATGCTGTCGTAGGTTGCGATGGTCATACAAAGTGCCGGTCATTTGATTGCCTCCATTTTACAAGGAATTTTTGTGTGTGTGAATGCAGCAGCTGTGGTCATTAAGTGAACCAATGGTGTAAGATGTAAACAACAAAACAAAAAATCAAATAATATATAGAAATGTACCCTATTTTTTTGGTTTATAAGACGCACCTTTTATTATGAATGTAGCTTTTTCCCCCAGCCCTAACTAACTGCTAATGATCTTCGCAGCTCTTACTTTGCAGGCTCTCTCAGAATAATTTTTTTTTCCAGCCCTTAACCAGGGGACAAAATAATGTGATGAAGATGACCAGACTAAGGACGCTGGCCAGAAGAATGTTTGGTAAGCAGATTCTTTTCCTTATTTTCCTCCCCCAAAACTAAGGTGCGTCTTGTATCTCGGTGTGTCTTATACTCCAAAAAATCTGATATGTAAATGCAGAAGATTTAATTCTGCTGGGGCAGGGGGGTTGGATTGGATGACCTGCAAGGTCCCTTAAATCTTGAACTTGTTAAACATTAGTTTAACAAGTTCAAGTTCATATTTATTGTGTATTGGACAAATGAATGAATGAATGAATGAATGAATAAACAAACAAACAAACAAACAAACAAACAAATAAATAATTGCTTTCAGATAGTCAGATAATATTTGTTTGTTTTTTTGTTTGATTGTTTGTTTGTTTGCTTATTCATTCATTCATTCATTCATTCATTCATTCATTCATTCATCCATCCATTCATTCATTCATTCATTCATTCATTCATTCCAATGCACAATAATACACAATGAAGATACTAGAGGACGTGTCGATCAGATAATGCCGGCTGATGGAACCGCGGCTGAGAGCCTTCTCTGTTGTGGCCCCGGTCCTCTGGAACCAACTCCCCCCAGAGGTTTGTACTGCCCCCACTTACTAGGGTAATTTAATTTTTGTGTTGATTTTATTGTTGTGAGCCACTCTGAGTCTGTCAGGAGAAGGGAGGCCTATAAATTTAAATAAATAAACAAACACATTAATAATAATAATAATAATAATAATAATAATAATAATAATAATTTATTAGATTTGTATGCTGCCCCTCTCTGAGTACTTGGAGCTGCTCACAACAGCAACAAAATACAATATGATACAAATCCAATATTAAAACTAATTTAAAAACCCATTGGTACTAAAAAAAAACCCATTCAATTCTACACAATCACACTATTCTCAAATGGTAGAATCAGAAAGGGGGGGGGAGGATTAGTCCCCCCAATGCCTGGTGGCATAGATGGGTCTTTAACATCTTGCGGATGGCAAGGAGGGTGAGGGCGATTCGAATCTCTGGGGGGAGTTGATTCCAGGTGCCTGGGGCCACCACAGAGAAGGCTCTACCCTTAGATCCCACCAGATGGCATTGTTTAGTCGACGGGATCCGGAGAAGGCCAACTCTGCGGAACCTAATTGATAAATAAATAAATAAATAAGTAAATAAGTAAATAAATAAATAAATAAATAAATAAATAAATAAATAAATAAATTCAATTTCATTGTGGGGGGCACATCAAGGTTGTGTTTGACCTTGGGTAGTGGATAGGGGCATGGCCAAATTAAGTGTGGCCAGCTCGAAGTCACCCAGGTTACCTAGACTCCATTGTCAGCCACTTGTCCCATCCAGGCTCCTGTAGTCTTCTGGCCGGCAAAAATGGAGTTCGGGGGAACGCAAGGCCCACCTGACTCCGTTCCCTGCTGCGACGACCTCCTGCAGCTGTCGCATCAGAAAATGGAGTCAGTTGTAGGCCACATGCAGCCTGTCCAAGCTCTGTTTTCGCTTGCCGAAGGCTGCAGGAGGCTGTTGTGGCTGAAAACAGGGCCTCTGAGGGCTGCGCACGACTCTCCGGAGCTCAGTTTTCACTTTCAGGGGCACCTTTGCTGTTTTCAGGGCAGCCCTTCAGGCCAGATCTAAGCATACCGCAGGCCAAACCTTGGCCCCTGAACTAGAGGAACATTTTGACACCCCCAAGCTAGAGGAACATTTTCAAAGGCTGCCAGTCGATTCCAATTGAAGAGTTGAGTTCAGAACTCAAAGTCTACGCACTTTGAAGACAATAATCATTTCATTCCCCCTGTGCTGCCCAGTTCCAAATTGTTTTATGCCATCAACGGTGCACAGCAGGGTGGAAATTCCCACCCAGTTTAAAACGTCTGCTCCTTTCTTTGAAGCTGCACCATTTATACAGACTAAGCTTTTAAGCTTACTAGGCGTCTCGCAATTACTGTCCTTATTATGGGCTATTTTTGGACGGTGCTGTTTTTCCATTGGCCATCCCCAAGATACCTCCTGTAGAAAACTGGCTTTGCCTGACATTTTCTTCATTTCATTTCATTTTATTGGATTTGTATGCCGCCCCTCTCCGTAGACATGCGACAATCCAATACTAAAGAAGCTAAAAACCCTTATTTTAAAACCAATCATACATACAAACGTACCATGCATAAATTGTAACAGCCTAGGGGGAAATAATATCTTAATTCCCCCATGCCTGATGACAAAGGTGGATTTTAAGAAGCTTACGAAAGGCAAGGAGGATGGGGGCAATTCTAATCTCTGGGGGGAGTTGGTTCCAGAGGCTCGGGGCCGCCACAGAGAAGGCTCTTCCCCTGGGTCCCGCCAAATGGCATTGTTTAGTTGACGGGACCCGGAGAAGACCCACTCTGTGGGACCTAACTGGTTGCTGGGATTCGTGCAGCAGAAGGCGGTCCCGGAGATATTCTGGTCCGGTGCCATGAAGGGCTTTATAGTTCATAACCAACACTTTGAATTGTGACCGGAAACTGATCGGCAAGCAATGCAGACTGCGGAGTGTTGGTGTTACATGGGCATTTTTGGGAAAGCCCATGATTGCTCTCGCAGCTGCATTCTGCACGATCTGAAGTTTCCGAACACTTTTCAAAGGTAGCCCCATGTAGAGAGCATTACAGTAGTCGAGCCTTGAGGTGATGAGGGCATGAGTGACTGTGAGCAGTGACTCCCGGTCCAAATAGGGCCGCAACTGGTGCACCAGGCGAACCTGGGCAAACGCCCCCCTCGCCACAGCCAAAAGATGTTTCTCTAATGTGAGCTGTGGATCAAGGAGGACGCCCAAGTTGCAGACCCTCTCTGAGGAGGTTAGTGATTACCCCCCCCAGGGTAATGGATGGACAGATGGAATTGTCCTTGGGAGGCAGAACCCACAGCCACTCCATCTTATCAGGGTTGAGTTTGAGTCTGTTGACACCCATCCAGGCCCCAACAGCCTCCAGGCACATTTTGCCTGAAATTAAGATGCTATTCATCGATTAAGAGCCAGATCTATCCATTTACCCAGGTTAGTTCCGACGCGGACTGAATATTGTTTAAAAGATGCAGCCAAGATTCTAAACACGTGGGCTTAAATTTTGTGAGCAGGAATTCTCTTAATCCCAGCTTTTTGCCATTTTTATGTGAGAGGGTCTACCTGAGATCCTTAGAATCACCTGGTAATTGAGAAATATTTTGTAAAGCAGGAGATCCTTTAAGTCCCTCTGATCCAAACACATTTACTGTGCAGTGGACGAGTATATGGAATTCACAGTCTTCAGAACCTGGAACCGTTGATTTGATAGATTCTCAATAGAAATACTATATGGTTCACTCTATTTCCACCGAAAACTGTTGTGGTTAGCTCTGGCCCAGCTCCTGCCCCAAGGACTGTGGATGTGGGGGAGACATCCACATGCTGCAGGCCTGTTTTGCCCCCCGGTGGAATCTGATGATGAAGGCTCCTCTGACCAAGAAGACATGAGTGACAGGGAGGAGGAGAGTGTGGCAGACAGCTCAGAAGGAGATCAATTCTCTAGCTCCTCCTTGGATTCAGAACAAGAGTTAATGATACAGCCACGCATGCGGAGAGCGATGCATAGGCAGCAACAACTGAGAGATTATTATCAAAGAAAATGAGGCCCCCTGTGGTTGGGTGGGGGCTGTGGTCATTAGTGAGGCTGCTATAAAGAGCAGCCTGTGGGTTTGGCCATTGTGGAGGATTGTTTGATCGTTGTGTTTCGTGACTGCTCTACTGACTTTGACCTTTTGTGTGCTGATTTCCCCCCCACTTTGAAACTAAACCAGAGCAAAGTGTGTTTCACTTTGTGAAAGAAGAAGGACTGTGAATTGCCTCACAGCTGCAAGCTAAGTATCACAGAACTGATAAGGGACTTGTACAAATTACCAGTTTGTTTGGAGAAGAGGGCTCTTGGCTATACCAAAAGAGGGCTTAGGTTAAGTGAATTTTCATTATAAAGAACATTGTTTTGAATTTTCAAACGTGTGGGTGTCTGAAATTTGTACCTGTGAATTTTTGGGATGAGTCTACCAGAGAGCCCGACAGAACAGTAAAACAGACATACAACTTTATTTTGTAAAAAGTTGCTGTAACAGGGTTATTATTCTCTGCAGGGTTAGTCAAGTAGGATAGGATAGGATAGGATAGGATAGGAAAGAGGAGAGGAGAGGACAGAAGAGAAGGGAAGAGGGTGCGCAACTTGGGCGTCCTCCTCGATCCACAGCTGACATTGGAACATCATCTTTCAGCTGTGGCGAGGGGGGCGTTTGCCCAGGTTCACCTGGTGCACCAGTTGCGGCCCTATTTGGACAGGGAGTCATTGCTCACAATCACTCATGCCCTCATCACCTCGAGGTTCGATTACTGCAACGCTCTCTACATGGGGCTACCTTTGAAAAGTGTTCGGAAACTTCAGATCGTGCAGAACGCAGCCGCAAGAGCCATCGTGGGGCTTCCCAGATTCGCCCACGTATCTACAACACTCCGTGGCCTGCATTGGCTGCCGATCAGTTTCCAGTCACAATTCAAAGTGTTGGTCATGACCTTTAAAGCCCTACATGGCATTGGACCAGACTACCTCCGGAACCGCCTGCTACCGCACGAATCCCAGCGGCCGATAAGGTCCCACAGAGTTGGCCTTCTCCGGGTCCCGTCGACTAAACAATGTCGTCTGGCGGGCCCCAGGGGAAGAGCCTTCTCTGTGGCGGCCCCGGCTCTCTGGAATCAACTCCCCCCGGAGATTAGAACTGCTCCCACCCTCCTTGTCTTCCGTAAACTACTTAAGACCCACTTATACCGCCAGGCATGGGGGATTTGAGACACCTTTCCCCCAGGCTTATTATAATTTATGTTTGGTATGTATGTGCTGTTTGGTTTTTAATTATGATAGGGTTTTTAGTTTTTTTCCCCTTAATATTAGATTTGTGCCTTTATATATTGTTTTATCGTTTGTTGTGAGCCGCCCCGAGTCTTCGGAGAGGGGCGGCATACAAATATATTATTATTATTATTATTATTACTATTACTATTACTATTATTATTATTATTATTATTATTATTATTATTATTATTATTATTATGAGAAGAGAAAACAGGACAGAACAAAATTATTTATTGGCCAAGTGTGATTGTACTACAAGGAATTTTTCTCTGTTGTATAAGTTGAATCAATAAATGGAGATCTGAAGTTTGTTAAACATATTCAAGGCCTAAAAAACTGTTTTACATTGCGCCCATAATCTGAAAGTAAACCAATAGTTGCATCTGTCAGCATAAAACAAGCATAAAACAAAACTAAACAAATCAAATGCGAGCTTTAAAAAAAATAGAATCCGTATAAGGAAGTCGATCATAAGAAAAAGGCTTAATTTAATGAATAAATTGGGATTACAGTCCAATTTTTTTCATTAACCTCTGTTAATGCCCTGTAAACCCGTAGATCAATATTTCCAAACATGAGTGGAATTGAGTTTCAATACTTTACTAACAAAGAGTGATCTCTCCCATCAAGATCAACAATATGTTTTTTTTTAATTAATTTAAGTCAGTGCAGACTGACTTAAATAAAGTTTGTGGGAGATTAATGGTTCTACTCTTTGGTCTTGTGTCAACAAGTTGTTTGCCCAAGGGAATCCACGTTTGTGTAGTGTCATCTCTCACTGTGCCATTCTTGACAATGGTGTATTATTGATAGATTTCTTCTGACATCTTTCTCTTGAGAACTATTGGAAATGAACGAAGGGAATGGAAACATTGCTAAGGATGCTAAACACCTTAGACTCCTAGTGACGTTGTGGTTAGAAAATACAGCCAAGATGTACCCAAAACTTTCCCAAAAATGTTGGAAGTGCAAAGTGAAAATAGGTACATATTACCACATGTGGTGGACGTGTTCATTGGCCAAGAAATTTTGGGGGGAAAAAATAAAAAATATGATGGAGGAAATTACAGGAGAAAAAATACCATTAAAACTGGAACTCTTTCTTCTTGGAATAATTAGACATAAAGTTACAATAAATGACTGGCATTTAATTTTGCATATAACAACCGCGGCAAGAATTATATATGCGCAAACCTGAAACAGGAAATCGTCCCAACAATGTTTAATTTAATAACCAAAATATATGAGGTAGTAGAGATGACAAAGCTCTCATACGAACTACAGGACAAAGATATTAAGGAATTCCACAAAACTTGGGGCAGGTGGTATATCTGGATTGCCAAAAATAAAATAAAATAAAGGAACAATGTGAATAACAATAAAGTTATTCAAGTCATCAAATTTAGAGAGAAAAATCAAAATGTTAATAAATATTGTTATTATAAGGCACTACAGTGGTCCCCCGATTATTGCGAGGGTTCCATTCCAGGACCCCTTGCAATGATCGGTTTTTCGCGAAGTAGCGCTGCGGAAGTAAAAACACCATCTGTGCATGCGCAGATGGTGTTTTTACTTCCGCCGCAGCAGCGAGGAGCCGAAGATTGGGGTTTCCCCGCCGCCCATGCAAACTCCTCGCTGCTGCCCGCGCTCGCCGCTTGTCTTGTCCGCCCGCCGCTTGTCCGCCGCCTGCCTGCCCGCGCGCCCGCCGCTCGCCCGCCCTTCGCCCGCCCACGCCGTTCGCTCGCGCCGCTTCCCAGCTGAGTCCTGAAGCCAGAAGGCAAAGGCGAACTTCCGCGTTTGGCTTCGGGACTCAGCTGGGAAGCGGCGCTGGGGTTTCCCCACCGCCCACGCAAACTCCTCGCTGCCGCTCGCCCGCCCTTCGCCCGCCCACGCTGTTCGCTCGCGCCGCTTCCCAGCTGAGTCCTGAAGCGAACTTCCGCGTTTGGCTTCAGGACTCAGCTGGGAAGCGGCGCTGGGGTTTCCCTGCCGCCCACACAAACTCCTCGCTGATGCCCGCCGCTCGCCCTCCCGCCAGCAAGAGGGGGAAGACCCAGGGAAGCCGCCCAGCAGCTGATCTGCCCGGCGCCATCTACGCATGGGTGGCCATAGAAAAAAGGGCGCGCATGCGCAGATGGTGTTTTTACTTCCGGGTTGAAAAATCGCCAAGATGTATGTGTAACAATCAACAAAGGGAAAATACTGTTATAAATGAATGAGCTGCAAATCAAGTATACTGCTATTTAGCAGATGTAAATAACAAGCTCTGATACCAAAATAACCCATGTATAAAGCATAATGCTTTATTTTTGTTATGAGTGTATATATGTTATCATTCTCTTTCTTACTATTATTTTATTTTCTGACTCATAGATTTATATGTATATACATTCTGTAAATGTTGTATTGTTGTTTTGTCTTTCTATGTCTTTTTAATGTATATAATTAATAAAGTACAGTATTTTTTTAAAAAAAAGAAAATACAGAATAGCAGGCAAACATTGCCCACAGCCAGGAGTTCGATTCTGTTAGTCTGATATACCATAATCAACATCACAATATCTCTTCGAAAATATATCAGCCGGTTAAACAGATCTGCGAACAACTAGAAGCAAACTATAACTAATAGCCTGCATGGGTTTGTTGAAAACAGATCGTGCCTAACCAATCTTATCTCATTCTTCGATATTTTCGTTAAATGGAAATGATAAGAGTTAGTTCCAAAATAGTTAAAAGGTACTCCGAGTCTACAGAAAGGGGCAGCATACAAATCTAATAAATTATTATTATTATCATCATCAATAATAATAATAATAATAATAATAATTATTATTATTATTAAATTGTTTGTCTAAAATTGTCATTTGGGCACTTACACAGCTTGAACATATTATTTTGTGAAAACAAGGTAATAACATAGAATATTAAGATTAAAGGATCACACTTGGAATACTGCATCTGGGTTTGGTTTCCATAATATTAAAAAGATGTTTAAAATCTGGAAAGAATGCAGAGAAGAGCAATGAGAATGATCAGGGAGTTGGATGCTAAAATATATGAAGAACGGTTGCAGGAATTGGGTTTGTCTAATCTAGTGAAAAGAAGGACTAGGGGGGATGTGATAGAAGTCTTCCAATATCTCAAGGGCTGCCACAAAGAACAGAGGAGTCAATCTATTTGCATTGTGGGCAAACTCTGCTCACTGTCAGGAGTTCAATCCTGACTGGGTCAAGGTTGACTCAGTCTTCTGTCCTTCTGAGATCAGTAAAATCAGGACTCAGAATGTTGGGGCCAATATGCTGACTCTGTAGACGGCTTAGAGAGGGCTGTAAAGCATTGTGAAGTGGTCAATAAGTCTAAGTGGTCTTGTTATTTCCCTCCCTCCCCTCTCCCTCCCTCCCTTCCATCTTTCCTTCCTTCCTTCCATCTTTCCTTCCATCCTTCCTTCCTTCCTTCCATCCTTCCTTCCTTCCTTCCTTCCTTCTCTCCCTCATTCACAGTGTTTAGAATGCAGTATTGCAGGCTGACTCTGCCCACTGATAGGAGTTCAATCCTGACCAGCTCAAGGTTGACTCAGATTTTTGTCATTCTGAGGTCAGTAAAATGAGGACTTTGATTGTTGGGGGTCATATGATGACTCTGTAAACTTCTTGGAGAGGGCTGTAAAGCATTGTGAAGTGATATATAACCTTCCTTCCTTCCTTCCTATCTTCCTTCCTATCTTCCTTCCTTCCTTCCTTCCCCCCCTCCCTCCCTCCCCTTCCCTCCCCTCCCCTCCCCTAACCCTTCCTTCACAGTGTTTAGAATGCAATATTGCAAGCTGACTCTGCCCACTGACAGGAGTTCGATCCTGACCAGCTCCAGGTTGACTCAGCCTTCCCTCCTTCCGAGGTGGATAACCTATTGGGGGGAAATAGGCCGAGGTTGTGAACCATCCATTAGAGTGCTTTAAAGCACTGTGGAATGGTAGATAGCTCTAAGTGCTATTGCTGTTGCTATTCAACTAAGTTTCCCCCCCCTCCCTTACTAAAGTGACACAGAAGCAGCCCAAAGCGACTGGACACTCTGTTTTTCGCCTTCTGCGTAAATGGAAAGGTGGCCTGTGTCTTTTTCACATCTAGCGCTAATTGCATCTTGTGTCACCATGTGCATGTTCCAGCTTGCCTTGGCGAGGTCACAAAGATCAGCCTCTTCCGAGAAGGAGGAACAATAACAAAAAATAAATAAAAAGCAATTTCTCTCTTGTAAAGTGGATGGAAGCACTTCACTCCGAGTGCAACCCGTCCCGATGTCCAAAGTGCTAAGATGATGTTTATTAAAGTTCGGTTTCTTTCAGAGAGAGAAAAAAAGTGTGCATGTGTGTGTATGATTCTTGATGAATTTATCTTTTATTTATTATTATTATTATTATTATTATTATTATTATTATTATTATTATTATTATTTAGATTTGTATGCCACCCCTCTCTGTAGACTGTACAGTGAGAGCATATGCACCAAATACACATTCCTTGTGTGTCCAATCACACTTGGCCAATAAAGAATTCTCTTCTCTTCTTTTCTCTCCTCTCCTCTCCTCTCCTTTCTATTCCATTCCATTCCTTTCCTTTCCTTTCCATTCCATTCCATTCCATATTTTCCGTTCTGTTCCATTCCATTCTTTCTATTCTATTCTTTTTGGAGGTTCTCTGTCATCCAACTCATGGTTGTCCCATGCATTTTCTGGGGAGTTCAAATCCTGGTAAGGGCATGGCTAGCTAATGAGAGCAAAATAGATCTATAATAGCCTCCCTTTCTTTTCATTATCAGCAAAATATGTTGCTTATATAGAACATAGTTTGTTGGCTATAAAAAATTAACTGTCTTGGATATGGCCCCTGGAGTGGTCAAGAGGCAAAAAGGAAGCAGCATGCTCCCTCCCATATTTGGGCATACCAGGGTGCTTTGACATATGCAATAATTATTCCCTGGTACAAGCTGAGAGGAGAAGAGCCTGTGGTCTAGAGGTTAAAGCTACTCCCTTAGAAGCAGACTCCCCAGGTTCAAATCCCAGTAAGGGTATGGCTAGCTGATGAGATCAAAATACGCTTCAAATAGATCTATAATAGTCTCTTTTCCTTTTCATTATTAGCAAAAATATGTTACACATATAGTTTATTGGCTATAAAAAATTAACTGCCTTGGATATGGCCCCTGGAGGGGTCGAGAGGCAAAAAGGAAGCAGTATGCTCCCCCCCATATTTGGGTATACCAGAAAACAGAGAGAGAGAGAGAGAGAGAGAAAGAAAGAAAGAAAGAGAGAGAGAGAGAGAGAGAGTATTGCATTGGCAGTTCTGTGTTAGCAAAAACTTCAGAAGAGAAGGATTTAGGGGTCGTGATTTCTGACAGTCTCAAAATGGGTGAGCAGTGTGGCCGGGCAGTAGGAAAAGCAAATAGGATGCTTGGCTGCATAGCTAGAGGTATAACAAGCAGGAAGAGGGAGATTGTGATCCCCTTATATAGAGCGCTGGTGAGACCCCATTTGGAATAATCTGTGTCCAGTTCTGGAGACCTCACCTACAAAAAGATATTGACAAAATTGAACGGGTCCAAAGATGGGCTACAAGAATGGTGGATGGTCTTAAGCATAAAACGTATCAGGAAAGACTTAGTGAACTCAATCTGTAGAGTCTGGAGGACAGAAGGAAAAGGGGGGACATGATTGAAACATTTAAATATGTTAAAGGGTTAAATAAGGTCCAGGAGGGAAGTGTTTTTAATAGGAAAGTGAACACAAGAACAAGGGGGCACAATCTGAAGTTAGTTGGGGGAAAGATCAAAAGCAACGTGAGAAAATATTATTTCACTGAAAGAGTAGTAGATCCTTGGAACAAACTTCCAGCAGACATGGTTGGTAAATCCACAGGAACTGAATTTAAACATGCCTGGGATAAACATAGATCCATCCTAAGATAAAATACAGGAAATAGTATAAGGGCAGGCTAGATGGACCATGAGGTCTTTTTCTGCCGTCGGTCTTCTATGTTTCTATGTTTCTAGAGTGTGTCTTTTAAATTACTGTTCTTTGTCCTAGTGGGGAGTTTTCCTTCCCTAAAGAGGAAATTGAAATTAATTAGCTCTGCGTAAATATTAGTTACCTCATCTATAAAAAAAGTAGAAAGTCACTGGGCTCCCTTGCAACCTGCTTCATGCTATAAAATATGTAAGCTATCAGTGATCCGTGATGATCGTCCCTTTCCAAGAGCGATAATAGGAGAATTTTATCATCCCGACATCTGCCGGGAATTTGCCGAGACTCAGAAGCGTTGACAAATTCATGTCCTCTTTTGGCTAACAACTTATTTTGTCAGAAGTTAAGAGTAAGGGGGTTTATTGTCCCGAATCTTATCTTCACCGGAAAGAAAGAATTGCTTGATTAAGTGAAGGTGTCTCGCACTTGATGGAAAGTGTACTTGTGACATTCAAAGAAGGCCTGGACAGTACAATATGGGACAGTACAATGTGTCATTAATATGAGTCATCGGCAAAGCATCTGAATTATGATCTTTTGACCATGAATACGCTGCAATGGTCATTGTGTGAAAAATCCCAGCGTCCGATAAGGTCCCACAGAGTTGGCCTTCTCCGGGTCCCGTCAATTAAACAATGTCGTCTGGCGGGACCCAGGGGAAGAGCCTTCTCTGTGGCGGCCCCGACCCTCTGGAATCAACTCCCCCCGGAGATTAGAACCGCCACCACCCTCCTTGCCTTTCGTAAGCTACTCAAAACCCACCTATGTCGCCAGGCATGGGGTAACTGAGTTGCCCCTAGGCTATGCTAAGGCTATGGTAGGATTGTGTATGGTCTGTCTGAGTTGTATGGTTTTAATAATGGGTTTTTAATGGGTTTTTAACATATTGGATTTGTGACATTGTATTTTGTTGTGAGCCGCTCCGAGTCCTCAGAGAGGGGTGGTATACAAATCTAATAAATAATAATAATAATAATAATAATAATAATAATAATAATAATAATAATAATAATAATAATAATGGAACCCATTACCGGACTCCATAGTGTCATCCCCAAACCCCCAACACTTTACTCTTAGATTATCTACGGTTGACCTAAAAGCAATGTGAGAAAATATTATTTTACTGAAAGAGTAGTAGATCCTTGGAACAAACTTCCAGCAGACGTGGTTGGTAAATCCACAGTAACTGAATTTAAACATGCCTGGGATAAACATAGATCCATCCTAAGATAAAATACAGGAAATAGTATAAGGGCAGACTAGATGGACCATGTGGTCTTTTTCTGCCGTCAGACTTCTATGTTTCTATGTTTCTAATTTATTGCATAGGACCAAAGAACTATGCTTATCGCCTGTGACCAAACGCAGGAAGTGAATTCTGTACTTCATAAGCATTACAGGAATATTAGAAACCAGGAAAGGTATTAGCCGTAAATTACAACATCATAAATTAGATTAGCAGGGATGATTTACTGTATGCCCAGGGTGGCATTCCATTATGCACACAGGGAGGGACACTTATGCGCTTCGTAATAAAATACTTTTTTTTTTTTGCAGTCTGCTTACAACACAAAGCAGAGCTGTAATATTTTGCTCTGCTGTACGACAATCCTTGCCGAGTTATTACAAGGGCAAACTCACAAAGCAGACCTGTCTCCCTCTGGCCTCTGGTATACATGGCTCCCAGAGGTAATTTTCAGCAATGAAATTATATTAAATCTCGGATAGAATCAAGATCACGTGAAGTGGTTAATACTACTTCATAATGCCTTGGTAAGGCCACAATTGAAATACTGCATTCAGTTTTGGTCTCCATGATGTAAAAAGGATGTTGAGATTCTAGAAAGAGTGGGAGACAGCTAATGGGAGAAGCCAATGAGAGAAAGCTTAGTCTTAGTGGACAACCATTTAAATATTTGACCCCTATGACAATCATTAAGTGTTGTACCACATAGAAACATAGAAGACTGACGGCAGAAAAAGACCTCATGGTCAATCTAGTCTGCCCTTATACTATTTCCTGCATTTTATCTTACAATGGATATATGTTTATCCCAGGCATGTTTAAATTCAGTTACTGTGGATTTACCAACCACGTCTGCTGGAAGTTTGTTCCAAGGATCTACTACTCTTTCAGTAAAATAATATTTTCTCACGTTGCTTTTGATCTTTCCCCCAACTAACTTCAGATTGTGTCCCCTTGTTCTTGTGTTCACTTTCCTATTAAAACACTTCCCTCCTGAACCTTATTTAACCCTTTAACATATTTAAATGTTTCGATCATGTCCCCCCCTTTCCCTTCTGTCCTCCAGACTATGCAGATTGAGTCCATGAAGTCTTTCATGATACGTTTTATGCTTAAGACCTTCCACCATTCTTGTAGCCCGTCTATGGACCCGTTCAATTTCGTCAATATCTTTTTGTAGGTGAGGTCTACAGAACTGAACACAGTATTATTATTATTATTATTATTATTATTATTATTATTATTATTATTTATTAGATTTGTATGCCGCCCCTCTCCGAAGACTATTCCAAATGTGGTCTCACCAGCGCTCTATACAGTGGGATCACAATCTCCCTCTTCCTACTTGTTATACCTCTAGCGATGCAGCCAAGCATCCTACTTACTTTTCCTACCGCCTGACCACACTGCTCACTACATGATTCTTGACAAATGTATCTTTTTCTTTTATGTACACTGAGAGCATCTGCACCAAAGACAAATTCCTTGTGTGTCCAATCACACTTGGCCAATAAAGAATTCTACTCTACTCTACTCTACTCTACTTACACTATTTGAGTTAGTAGTGTTAGTGGTAGCCAATGCAATCTGTTGCATTGACAGAAGGATACAATCAAGATCAGATGAGGTACTAATACCACTCTATAAAGCATTAGTAAGACCAAACCTAGAGTATTGCATTCAGTTTTTGTCACCACACTGTAAAAAAACTATTGAGACTCTAGAAAGCCAGCAGAGAAGAACAAGAAAGAGGATTAGGGGACTGGAGGCTAAAACATATGAAGAACCGTATCTGGATCGGGAGTCACTGCTCACAGTCACTCATGCCCTCATCACCTTGAGGCTCGACTACTGTAACACTCTCTACATGGGGCTACCTTTGAAAAGTGTTTGGAAACTTCAGATCATGCAGAATGCGGCTGCGAGAGCAATCATGGGCTTCCCTAAATATGCCCATGTCACACCAACACTCCGCAGTCTACATTGGTTGCCGATCAGTTTCCGGGCACAATTCAAAGTGTTGGTTATGACCTATAAAGCCCTTCATGGCATTGGACCAGAATATCTCCGAGACCGCCTTCTGCTGCACGAATCCCAGCGACCAGTTAGGTCCCACAGAGTTGGCCTTCTCCGGGTCCCGTCAACTAAAAAATGTCATTTGGCGGGGCCCAGGGGAAGAGCCTTCTCTGGGGCGGCCCCGGCCCTCTGGAACCAACTCCCCCCAAAGATTAGAACAGCCCCCACCCTCCTTGCCTTTCGTAAGCTCCTCAAAACCCACCTATGCCGTCAGGCATGGGGGAACTAAGATATTCTTTCCCCTAGGCTTCTACAATTTATGCATGGTATGTTTGTATGTATGTTTGGTTTTATAACAAGGGTTTTTAGCTGTTTTAGTATTGGATTTCTACATTCTGTTTTTGTCACTGTATAGCAGACAATGTATATTTGTGTGTGCCTGTGTGTAATATGTATGTACACATATGACACCTGTACATAGAATTAAAAAGTATATTTTGGGTGTTCAGGAATAGTAAATAGATAGGGAAATTGTATCTCTTTGAGGCGAAGAGAGGCCAGGAACCCTAACCTAATGAGTGAGTGACGTCACGTTGGCCACCTTTAAGCCAGTCACATGACTTTTAAGCCACCCTCCAGTCACATGATTGTCAAGCCACTCCCACCTGGTCACATGGCCAGTAAGCCACACCCACAAAATAAGCCATGCCCACAGTGTGGTAGAAAACATTTTGAAGCTCTTCACTGCCCCTCTTGCTTATTATTCTAAACCAGGGGAGGAGAACTGCAACCCTTTTGTGTCTTGTGGACTTCAACTCCCAAATTTTGACCCAAATTTTTCCAACGGATCTGTGTAGCTGACTCAAATGTCTCTACCGGTTCTGCGTACCTGACCGTACCCGTAGCAGCCCATCCCCAAGGAGGGGGGAATATTTCCCCTTGACAATGCCGTGGCCTCCACGCGCTGCCTCTAATGAAGACAAACAAATGCAACCCTCGACCCTAGTCCTCCTTCTAACCCACCCAGCTTCAGGTCAACAGATAATTTTGGAAACACTTTACTCAAGCTTTCCTTTATTTACCACAAAGGCCGGGCTTTCATTAATTCTACTTTTCTTCCCCGACGGCCCGCTGCGAGGTTGCCTTTCTGCGCGGGCCAGATGCCAAGTGGTCCAGATGTCCCGAGCAGCGAAATGAAAAGGAAGTGGTTTCCTTGGCAACTGTCGCGGCACAAAAGCTCTCTGAATTTTTCCTCTTTCTCTCCTCCCCACCGCCCCGTCCTCTCCTCTCTCCTTCTTCACGGAAGACTTGAGTAATCCAGGCAGTAGAGGGGAATAATAATAAGCATCGGATGGAAGCGTCACACGGAGGGAGAGCGAAGAGGAGAGCAGCGTTGTTTATAAATGTGGATGTTTGATGCTACCTTTATCTTATATCCTCTCATTACACTTGGAGAGGGGCGGCATAGAAATCCTATTATTATTATTATTATTATTATTATTATTATTATTATTATTATTATTATTATTATTATCATTGCTGCTGCTGTTTTGTTGTTGTTATTATTGTTATTATTATTGTTATTATTATTGTTATTATCATTATTATAATTTCTGGATTTTATTTTATTTTATTTATTCATTCATATAATAATAATAATAATAATAATAATAATAATAATAATAATAATTTGGAACAAACTTCCAGCAGACGTGGTAGATAAATCCACAGTAACTGAATTTAAACATGCCTGGGATAAACATATATCCATTGTAAGATAAAATACAGAAAATAGTATAAGGGCAGACTAGATGGACCAGGAGGTCTTTTTCTGCCGTCAGACTTCTATGTTTCTATGTTTCTATTTATTAGATTTGTATGCTTCCCCTCTCTGAGGAGTCGGGGCGGCTCACAACAATGATAAAAACAATATTATAATGGCACAAATCTAATATTAAAAAACTAAAAACCCTATCATGGGGTGAGGTATCATCAATATGCGGATGATACCCAGCTTTACATCTCCACCCCATGCCCAGTCAACGAAGCGGTGGAAGTGATGTGCCGGTGCCTGGAGGCTGTTGGGGCCTGGATGGGTGTCAACAGACTCAAGCTCAACCCGGATAAGACGGAGTGGCTGTGGGTTCTGCCTCCCAAGGACAATCCCATCTGTCCGTCCATCACCCTGGGGGGGGAATTATTGACCCCCTCAGAGAGGGTCCGCAACTTGGGCGTCCTCCTCGATCCACAGCTCGCATTAGAACAACATCTTTCAGCTGTGGCGAGGGGGGCGTTTGCCCAGGTTCGCCTGGTGCACCAGTTGCGGCCCTATCTGGACCGGGACTCATTGCTCACAGTCACTCATGCCCTCATCACCTCGAGGTTCGACTACTGTAATGCTCTCTACATGGGGCTACCTTTGAAAAGTGTTCGGAAACTTCAGATCGTGCAAAATGCAGCTGCGAGAGCAGTCATGGGCCTACCTAGGTATGCCCATGTTTCACCATCACTCCGCAGTCTGCATTGGTTGCCGATCAATTTCCGGTCACAATTCAAAGTGTTGGTTATGACCTTTAAAGCCCTTCATGGCATCGGACCAGAATATCTCCGAGACCGCCTCCTGCCGCACGAATCCCAGCGACCGATTAGGTCCCACAGAGTGGGCCTTCTCCGGGTCCCGTCAACTAAACAATGTCGGTTGGCGGGCCCCAGGGGAAGAGCCTTCTCTGTGGCGGCACCGACTCTCTGGAACCAACTCCCCCCGGAGATTAGAATTGCCCCTACTCTTCCTGCCTTCCGTAAACTCCTTAAAACCCACCTTTGCCATCAGGCATGGGGGAACTGAAACATCTCCCCCTGGGCACGTTTAATTTATGCATGGTATGTCTGTGTGTGTGACTGTTAGCATATGGGGTCTTTTAAATATTTAAATATTTTAAATTTGTCTGATTGCTTATGATTTGTTTTTTACATGTTGTGAGCCGCCCCGAGTCTTCGGAGAGGGGCGGCATACAAATCTAAGTAATAAATAAATAAATAAATAAATAAATCATAATTAAAAACCAAACAGCACATACATAAATTATAATAAGCCTGGGGGAAAGATGTCTCAAATCCCCCATGCCTGGCGGTATAGGTGGGTCTTAAGTCGTTTACGGAAGACAAGGAGGGTGGGAGCAGTTCTAATCTCCGGGGGGAGTTGATTCCAGAGGGCCGGGGCCGCCACAGAGAAGGCTCTTCCCCTGGGGCCCGCCAGACGACATTGTTTAGTTGAAAGGACCCAGAGAAGGCCAACTCTGTGGGACCTTATCGGCCGCTGGGATTTGTGTGGTAGCAGGCGGTTTCAGAGGTACTCTGGTCCAATGCCATGTAGGGCTTTAAAGGTCATAACCAACACTTTGAATTGTGACCGGAAACTGATCGGCAGCCAATGAAAGCCATGGAGTGTTGTAGATACGTGGGTGAATCTGGGAAGCCCCACGATGGCTCTCGCGGCCGCGTTCTGCACGATCTGGAGTTTCCGAACACTTTTCAAAGGTAGCCCCATGTAGAGAGCGTTGCAGTAATCGAACCTCGAGGTGATGAGGGCATGAGTGACTGTGAGCAATGACTCCCTGTCCAAATAGGGCCGCAACTGGTGCACCAGGCGAACCTGGGCAATTATTATTATTATTATTATTATTATTATTATTATTATTATTATATAAATGAATGAATGAATAAAATAAAATAAAATCCAGAAATAATAATAATGATGATGATGATGATGATGATGATAATAATAATAATAATAATAATAAAGTAATAACAACAACAACAACAACAACAACAACAACATTATTATTATCATCATCATCATCATTTCTGGATTTTATTTTATTTTATTTATTCATTCATTCATATAATAATATGGGCGGGGGGGTGGGGCTTCTTCTGATATGGAGACGCTGGGAAAAAAATACCAAAATTACATCATCAATGGATGCAGCAGTCTGGACTGCACCGGTAGAAACCCATCACAGTTTTGCAAAAAAATGGCCCATTCTTTTGCAAATGTGGGGGCATGTTTGCCTTCCCCCAGCTCCCAAGAACCACTCTGCAGGCCTCTCAAAACCTCTGCGCACCCTGGTTTTTGCAAAAATGGGCCCTTTTCTCCCCAAAATGGAATGGGCTGGGCAAGCCTTCCCAGATGTATTCAGTGTATAAGATGCATAACATTTTCACCCTCTTTTATGGGGGAAATGATACTCCCCCAAAATTACGGTACTTAATTGTGGGGAGAAGTTGCTTGTTCATTAATCAGGTTTTGTTCGTTGGGGAATGGCTGGCAAGCACAGGTTGCCCTAATGCCGCACTCGAGAGGGTTAAACTAAGCCCTCGACTCAGTCATTCCTATATGGGAAGATTAAACATGCTTCATAAATGGGAAGGAGGCGAGATCTTGACTTCCGAGAATGCCTCTGGGCCCTAAATACGCAGCCTGCAATGGTTCGTAGCAAAGAGGAGGCAAAGAGAGAGAGAGAGAGAGGTTGCCTTGGGGTGGATCAGATAAGAGAGGGCATAGCCTGCAGCGGTATAAAGGCTTGACAGATAGGTGCAAAGCTCTCCTAGGCAGAATAGACAGGGAACATGGCCAGATAAGCTAATACTACTTTATTGTAGAGTTGAAGAAAAGATTATCGTAGGTCTGAAGGAACAAATTCTCCGGTTGCCTTTCTTACAGTGTGAGATCCATGTTCAGATGCCAATATTTAGATGTCTTCTTGCTCCCACTTATCTCCCTCCCTCTCCCTCTCCCTCTCCCACTCCTCCTCCTCCTCCAGAAATGAAGGAATGGAATGGAATGCAATGGAATAGAGCAGAGTAGAATAGAGCAGAGTAGAATAGAATAGAATAGAATGGAATGGAATGGAATAGAATAGAATAGAATAGAATAGAAATATAATTCTTTATTGGCCAAGTGTGATTGGACACACAAGGAATTTCTCTTTGGTGCAGATGCTCTCAGTGTACATAAAAGACAAGATACATTGGTTGCCGATCAATTTCCGGTCACAATTCAAAGTGTTGGTTATGACCTATAAAGCCCTTCATGGCATCGGACCAGAATATCTCCGAGACCGCCTTCTGCTGCACGAAGCCCAGCGACCGATTAGGTCCCACAGAGTGGGCCTTCTCTGGGTCCCGTCAACTAAACAATGTTGGTTGGCTGGCCCCAGGGGAATAGCCTTCTCTGTGGCGGCCCCGACTCTCTGGAACTAGCTCCCCCCCGAGATTAGAACTGCCCCTACCCTCCTTGCCTTTCGTAAACTCCTCAAAACCCACCTTTGTCGTCAGGCATGGGGGAATTGAGATATCTCCCCCGGGCCTATATAATTTATGTATGGTTAGTGAGGCTGCTATAAATAGCAGCCTGTGGGTTTGGCCATTGTGGAGGATTATCTGATCGTTGTGTTTCGTGACTGCTTTACTGACTTTGACCTTTTGTGTGCTGATTTCCCCCCGCTTTGAAACTAAACCAGAGCCAAGTGTGTTTCACTTTGTGAAAGAAGAAGGACTGTGAATTGCCTCACAGCTGCAAGCTAAGTATCTCAGAACTGATAAGGGACTTGTACATATTACCAGTTTGTTTGGAGACGAGGGCTCTTGGCTATACCAAAAGAGGGCTTGGTTTAAGGGAATTTTCATTATAAAGAACATTGTTTTGAATTTTGAAACATGTGTGTCTGACATTTGTACCTGTGAATTTTTGGGAGGATTCCACCAAAGAGCCTGACAGAACACACATCAAAATAATAAATAAATAAATACTGAAACAATTGGCTCCTGAGCTAAAGGCACCCAGCAAGCTAAACAACCTTCTTTGTTAACAAAGCCATGCGCGACTTCCCCGGGAAACTCTTTTTGAAAATTAACAGCCTTGTTACCGCTGTGCTTCCTTCTGTGTTTATTAGACCGGCTGTTCAGAATCCCGCAGTTCCACCTTCAAAGAGACATCATGTTGAAGATGCAAACTGCAGTAGAACTTTGGCAAACATCTCTCTCGTTGACTCGGTCTTATTATTTATTTATTTAATTTATTTATTTTGTCCAATACACAATGAGGGTTTTAGTTGGTATATACAGTGGTACCTCGAGATACGAGTTTAATTCGTTCCGGACCTGGGCTCTTAAGTCGAGCAGCTCTTATCTCGAACGACTTTTCCCCATAGGAATTAATGTAAATAATTTTAATTGGTTCCAGCCCTCAAAAAACTCACAAAGTTAGTCTAAATTATGCAGAAAGACATGTTTTTAATGAAGAAATGTACATGTACATATAAATGAATAATGAAGTTTCTTTCACTTAACTTGTAAACTTTCTTAAACTTTTAAATTTACATATGTTCAACTTCTCTGCCACCCAATCCTGTAGGACAGAGGTCCCCAACCCTTTTTGCACCAGGGACCGGCTTTAAGCGATCAAGAGAGGAATGGGTGAATGAATGGACGGAGGGTGGGAAGGAAGGAAGGAAAGAGGGAAGGGACAGGAACAGAGGAAGGAAGCAAGGAAACTTATGAAAGGGGAGAGTAAGAGAGGAATGAGTGAAGGGAGGGAGGGAGGGAAGAAGGTGGGAAGGAGAAAGAAAAGAAGAAATAGAGGAAGGGAAGGTAAAAGAGAGAAAGAAAAAGAGCAAGAAAGAAAGAAAGAAAGGGGGAAGGGACAGGAACAGAGGAAGGAAGCAAGGAAACTTATGAAAGGGGAGAGTAAGAGAGGAATGAGTGAAGGGAGGGAGGGAGGGAAGAAGGTGGGAAGGAGAAAGAAAAGAAGAAATAGAGGAAGGGAAGGTAAAAGAGAGAAAGAAAAAGAGCAAGAAAGAAAGCTGCAAGCACCCCCCCCCGAGCCCCCCAGGCCGGCTGCAACCTTTTAAAACACGCGCGCCGCTTCGCAGCTGTCTCCTGAAGCCGAACGCGGAAGTTAGCGTTTGGCTTCAGGAGACAGCTCCTTGGCGCTTGTATCTCGAATTTGGGCTTGTAAGTAGAACAAAAATATCTCTCCCCTCCCAGCTCTTATCTCGAGTTGCTCTTAAGTAGAGCAGCTCTTATGTCGGGGTTCCACTGTATCTGAAACTTCAGATCGTGCAGAATACTGCACAAGTCAAAAAGAGGGCGGATAAAATATTTACTGACCCCTCACATCCTGGACACAAATTGTTTCAACTCCTACCCTCAAAACGTCGCACACCAAGACAACTAGACACAAGAACAGTTTTTCCCCGAACGCCATCACTCTACTAAACAAATAATTCCCTCAACACTGTCACCATTCGAAGCCCACACCGCATGGAAACTCCTGAACCAATGAAGGAAGTCAAAACTAAATACCCCTAAATTAACGTTTTGAAGAACCTCAATTGCTTTTGAACTTTCATTTTACCTAGAGTTGCTAAACCGGAGCTCAGAATTAGCCAATGTATTCCTGCATGCAACGCAATTGATTCCCTTCAGGTCAATACAGCAATACATTTTAATGTCGCTGTTTAGCTAAAAGGAATACTGTACTGTTTTTAGTAATCCTCCTAATTAAGGTATTTGTATGCGGGTGCCATACATTTCCTGATCAAAATATTCATGAACAGGGCTTAAGTGGGAGCTGCCTCTAATTTAAGACTACTTGAATCTTGAAGGCACATTTTCAAACTTCACTGAATACTAATTCAATGTTTATATCTTGACATTCAAGTTATTAATTTTTGCAATCTATTTCCTTACGTTGAAAATATATATATATAAAAAAGATGTCACATATTTAAAGAAGTTAGATGTCGGTAATAATTTCCGAAGAAAACACGTTTTACCCCGTTAAAAATTATTACACTTGCTAACATTTTTTCACAAGGAAATTCTAACCATATGAGTAGAATCTTCTGTAATACAAAATAGAAAATAAAACATAGGGATATATCTATATACGCATAGTAAAATACATGATGAAGGTTATAGAGGAGATACTCATAGTAAAATACATCTAAGAAATAATAGAAAAGAAGGTATAGGAATTGAACATATCAATGAAAGAAGAGAAGAGATATAGGAATGGAAGAAAGGTATAGGAGATATAGGAGAGCAATAGGACAGGGGACGGAAGGCACTCTAGTGCACTTGTACTCGCCCCTTACTGACCTCTTAGGAATCTGGATAGGTCAACCATAGATAATCTAAGGGTAAAGTGTTGGGGGTTTGGGGTTGACACTATGGAGTCCGGTAATGAGTTCCACGCTTCGACAACCCAGTTACTGAAGTCATATTTTTTACAGTCAAGTTTGGAGTGGTTAATATTAAGTTTAAATCTGTTGTGTGCTCTTGTGTTGTTGTGGTTGAAGGTGAAGTAATTAATTAATTAATTAATTAATTGGCTTTACAGGTCATAAACGCTTCGACAACTCGGTTACTGAAATCATATTTTTTACAGTCAAGTTTGGAGCGGTTAATATTAAGTTTAAATCTGTTGTGTGCTCTTGTGTTGTTGTGGTTGAAGGTGAAGTAATTAATTGATTAATTCATTGGCTTTACAGGTCATAAACGCTTCGACAACCCAGTTACTGAAATCATATTTTTTACAGTCAAGTTTGGAGCGGTTAATATTAAGTTTAAATCTGTTGTGTGCTCTTGTGTTGTTGTGGTTGAAGGTGAAGTAATTAATTGATTAATTAATTGGCTTTACAGGTCATAAACGCTTCGACAACCCAGTTACTGAAGTCATATTTTTTACAGTCAAGTTTGGAGCGGTTAATATTAAGTTTAAATCTGTTGTGTGCTCTTGTGTTGTGGTGGTTGAAGGTGAAGTAATTAATTGATTAATTCATCGGCTTTACAGGTCATAACCAACAGTTTGAATTGAGTCCGGAAACCAATCGGCAGCCAGTGCAGACCGCGGAGTGTTGGAGAGTTGTGTATGTGTCTGGGCAAGCTCACGACTGCACTCTGGACAATTTGCAGTTTTCGGACATTCTTCAAAGGTAGCCCCAGGTCCGGACAAGGAGTCTGCTTCGTGGTTTGTGGGTCAGAACACCCACAGATGAGGCTATGCTTGTTTCTGTCTTGCTGTGGCCTGGTGCCATTCCATGGACCAGGGGTTGATTTAAGACAGTGATTTTCAACCTTTTTTGAGCTGCGGCACATTTTTTACATATACAAAATCATGAGGCACATTGAGCGGGGGAGTGGGGGGTGGGGATAAAAAAGTTTGGACAAAAAAATTATCTCTCTCTCTTCCTCCCTTTCGCTCTATTTCTCTCCCTTTCTCTCCCTTCCTTCCTCTCTCTCCATCCCTCTTTCTTTCTCTCTTCCTTCCTTCCTCTCTTTTGCTCTCTTTCTCCCTCCTCCCCTCCCTCTTTTTCTCTCTCTTTCTCTTGCTTTCTCTCTCTTTCTCTTTCTCTCTTGCTTTCTTGCTCTCTCTTTCTCTCTTGCTTTCTTTCTCTCTCCTCTCTCTTGCTTTCTTTCTCTCTTTCTCTTTCTCTCTTTCTCTTTCTCTCTTGCTTGCTTTCTCTCTCCTCTCTCTTGCTTTCTTTCTCTCTCTCTCTTGCTTTCTTTCACTCTCTCTCTTTCTCTCTCTTGCTGAGCTTCGCAGCACACCTGACCATGTCTCGCGGCACACTAGTGTGCCACGGCACACTGGTTGAAAAACACTGATTTAGGAGACCAACATTGGTAAACAAGCTTTTAACTTTCTTTGAAACCAAACCCTAACATTAACAACTGTGCCCTAATTGAGATATCAGCTGCAGCATTCTAAGCTAACACAGCCTTCTAGGGGTTTTGAAAGCACAGTTTCGTGAATGTCAGCTGTCAGTGCTAAGCAAAGGTTTCCAGAATACCTCTTGAATGGCATTTTTAAAAAAATACCGTGGGATAATTACAGCAGCGAGTGCAGCGAAAGGTTATTTAAACATATCAAGAGATAGAGGGAAAGTGTTTTGTTTACCTATAACATATTTAAATATGAGAGATTTATTTACACATGATATAAACGCTTGCAGCCAAGTATGAAAAATAATTCCTAAAGCAATATTCTTTTCGGTTGCCGGCAAAATAATACTGTGGAAGCAAAGACATCGCTTTAAAAAAATCCCCAACCTCTTCTTTTGATAATAAATATCCCGAGTGTCATTTCAGCGTAAAATCAAATCAGAATTACAGGAAGGATAATGTTTTAAAACACGGCGATGTCACCGCGGCAGCGATACTATGATCGGCCCGACGCAGGAATTCTGCAGACAAGAATCCATGTATTAATAAATGCCGGGAACAAGGTTGCGGTGTTGCGACTGCAAAAGGCCTGTTTGACATTCATGCCTAGCTTCAAGGCATCCTCGGTCGTGAGAGGTTCACGTTCAACTGGAGAATACAAATAACGAGGCAGCAGTAGCCCTGACTAGTGGATTGGCTTCTGGAAAACGATTCCTTCACAAGATTTGTAGGCCAATAATGGGCAGACGTGGAGGAAACTAAGCAGCAGATCACGAGACTAATAATAATAATAACAACAACAGAGTTGTTCTCACTGTCACAGAAGAACAGAACAGAATAGAGTAGAGTATAATAGAACAGAACAGAAGGGAATAGAATAGAGTAGAGTAGAACAGAACAGAATAGAAGGGAATAGAATAGAATAGAGTAGAGTAGAGTAGAGTAGAGTAGAGTAGAACAAAACAGAAGGGAATAGAGTAGAGTAGTGTAGAGTAGAACGGAACAGAACAGAATAGAAGAGAAGGGAAGGGAAGGGAATAGAATAGAGTAGAGTAGAGTAGAGTAGAACATAACATAACATAACATAACAGAATAGAAGGGAATAGAATGGAATAGAATAGAGTAAAGTAGAGTAGTGTAGAGTAGAACAGAACAGAACAGAACAGAATAGAAGGGAATAGAGTAGAGTAGAGTAGTGTAGAGTAGAGTAGAACAGAATAGAATAGAATAGAGTAGAGTAGAGTAGAGTAGAACAGAACAGAATAGAATAGAAGGGAATAGAATAGGAATAGAAGGGACCCTGGAGGTCTTCTAGTCCAACCCCCTGATTAGGCCGGAAACCCTACACCACTTCAGACAAAGGGTTATCCAACATTTTCTTTAAAACTTCCAGTGTTGGAGCATTCACAACTTCTGGAGGCAAGTTGTTCCACTGGTTAATTGTCCTCACTGTCAGGACATGTACATAGAATTAAATAGTATATTTTGGATGTTCAGTAATAGTAAATAGATAGGGAAATTGCCTCTCTTTGAGCAGTGGCTCTCAACCTTTCTAATGCCGCTACCCCTTAATACAGTTCCTCATGTTGTGGTGACCCCCAGCCATAAGTCTAGCGCTGATTCTCCCAACAGAGCTGATTGGCAGGAAGGTCAGAGGGACGGCCCCACTGCAAACGCCTGATTTGATCAGATTGTAAAAATATTTTCCAAGGTGCCAGAATAAAAGCTTTAGTTCTGTCGTCTTTTCCCAAGGTCTTAGCCGACCCCTGCGAAACAGTCATTCGACCCCCAAAGGGGTCCCGACCCCCAGGTTGAGAACCACTGTCTTTTGAGGCAAAGAGGGGCCAGGCACCCTAACCCTTTACCTTTTGATGACCCAAAGAGCATACGTGCTCTGCCAGCCTATATATAGATGGCCCTTCACTTCTCTCTCTCTCTCTCCTTCTACCTTCCTGTTCTCCATTGCCCTCGATTGAGGACACATGTCTGGATGAAAATCCAATTCCATCCTCACAGATGGGAGCATCCTGAAACTAATAATATGGACTGAAATATAATAATAATAATAATTATTATTTATTAGATTTGTATGCCGCCCCTCTCCGTAGACTCAGGGCGGCTCACAACAATAACAAAGACAATGTAAGAACAAATCTAATAATTTAAAAAAAACACTAAAAACCCCATTATTAAAAGCAAACATACACACAAACATACCATGTATAAACTGTATAGGCCCGGGGGAGATGTCTCAGTTCCCCCATGCCTGACGGCAGAGATGGGTCTTAAGAACTTTACGAAAGACAAGGAGGGTGTGGGCAGTTCTGATCTCCGGGGGGAGCTGGTTCTAGAGGGTCGGGGCCACCACAGAGAAGGCTCTTCTCCTGGGTCCCACCAAATGACATTGTTTAGTCGACGGGACCCGGAAAAGGCCAACTCTGTGGGACCTAACCAGTCGCTGAGATTCATGTGGCAGAAGGCGGTCCTGGAGATATTCTGGTCCGATGCCATGAAGGGCTTTATAAGTCATAACCAACACTTTGAATTGTGACCGGAAATTGATCGGCAACCAATGCAGACTGCGGAGTGTTGGTGTAACATGGGCATATTTGGGAAAGCCCATAATGCATGATATTGAAGGGATCAACTGAATTGTGAGTAAAAGATTGTATATTTCACCTTTATGGAAGGAGTGATCATTTATTGCTAAACAAAGGGGATTGCCAAGCACACATTCATTTCTTACCACGCTGTATCTGTGGCAAATTAAAGCCAGCCAAAACTCTGCTATTAATAATCAATACCCAACAACAGCTTGGCTGTTTTCTTGCAAACGTTTTATTACCAAAGTAGTTGACATCATCAGTGCTAGGATAATGAAGATTAGGCAATTTCAGGGCTAGGTAATGGTATTTGCTAATGAAATGCTTGCAAGGAAACAACCAAGCTAAGGCAGCACTAAAGACCCCAGGGGAAAACTACATTTGTCCTAAAGAGAGTCAAGGCTTTAGAACAGAAGCCGGAAATACCGTATTTTTCAGACTATAAGACGCACCAAGATTTCAAAGAGGCAAATTTAAAAAAAAGGTTTTTGTCCTTTCCTGCACAACCACAGAGGGTTTGGGAGGCCTTCAGAATGATCCTAGGAGCTGGGAGAAGGGAAAAATTATTATTATTGTTATTATTATTATTATTAAATTTAAACATGCCTGGGATAAACATATATCCATCCTAAGATAAAACACAGGAAATAGTATAAGGGCAGACTAGATGGACCATGAGGTCTTTTTCTGCCGTCAGTCTTCTATGTTTCTATGTTTCTATTATTATTATTATTATTATTATTATTATTATTATTATTATTATTATTATTATTAATTAGATTTGCATGGCGCCCCTCTCCGCAGACTCGGGGCGGCTCACAACAACAACAAAACAATATACAACAAATCTAATGATTTAAAAGTCCCTAAAAAACCCTTATTAAAAAGCAAAAACATACACACAAACATACCATGCATAAACTGTATAGGCCCAGGGGAGATGTCTCAATTCCCCCATGCCTGACGGCAGAGGTGGGTTTTAAGGAGTTTACGAAAGGCAAGGAGGGTGGGGGCAATTCTAATCTCCAGAGGGAGCTGGTTCCAGAGGGTCGGGGCCACCACAGAGAAGGCTCTTCCCCTTGGTCCTGCCAAACAACAAATGTTTAGTCGATGGGACCCGGAGAAGGCCAACTCTGTGGGACCTAACCGGTCGCTGGGATTCGTGCGGGAGAAGGCAGTCCCGGAGATATTTTGCAAAAATGGGGTGTTTTGGACTTCCCCCAGCCTCCAGGAGCATTCTGCATTCTCCCAAATCCTATTAGCACCTCATTTTTACAAAAAAGGGCCCCATTTTTTTTGGCAAAAATTGGACACATGGCAGGGCTTTAGGATAAAGTGGACAGATTTGAACATTGGTAAAGCAGGACACCATTGATGGGGGGGAAGGTCCTTGATTAAAAATTTGGTCTAGTCCCCCTGGGAGCCGCGCCCATCCCTGGAGCCATCACTGCTTCCCTTTTCTAACCAGGAAGATTGGCAGGCCAGCCCATAACAAAAAGTATTTCCTTTGGTGGTGGGAGAAGCTTCCTCCTCCCAGCGCCCAGAGAAAGGAAATGTTTTATTCTCTCTGAGCCATCCAGAGCAAATGAAGCGTTTCCTTTTTCTGGATGGTGGGAGCAGTTTATTCCCTCTCCCGTCGCCCAGGGAAAGGACTGGCCAGAGCGATCGAAACCTCTGGATGGTGGGAGAAGTTTATTCCCTCTCCCAGCACCCAGAGAAAGGAAATGCTTTATTCGCTCTGAGCCATCCAGAGCAAACGAAGTGTTTCCTTTTTCTGGACGGTGGGAGCAGTTTACTCCATCTCTCGTCGCCCAGGGAAAGGACTGGCCAGAGTGATCAAAACGTTTCCTTCCTCTGGATGGTGGGATCAGTTTATTCCCTCTCCCAGCGCCCAGAAAAAGTAAACACTTCATTCATCCTGGGCAGTAGAGAAAAAGGAAAATCGGGACTTTTTCAAAAACCTGTGGTACAAAATCGGGACTGTTCGGCCAAAGGCAGGACATCAGTGGTCACCTTACTTCAGGAGGTCAAAACTGGCTGCATTCAGTGTATAAGATGCAATGACATTTCCACCCTCTTTTAGGGGGGAAGGAAGTTGTGCCTTATTATTATTATTTATTATTATTATTATTTATTATTATTATTATTTATTAGATTTGTATGCTGCCCCTCTCCGCAGACTCGGGGCGGCTAACAACAATGATAAAAAACAACATGTAACAATCAAATGTAATAAAACAACTAAAAACCCTTAATATAAAAACCAAACATACACACAAACATACCATACATAACTTGTAATGGCCTAGGGGAAGGAATATCCTAACTCCCCCATGCCTGGCGACAAAGGTGGGTCTTGAGTAATTTGCGAAAAACAAGGAGGGTGGGGGCCATTCTAATCTCTGGGGGGAGTTGATTCCAGAGGGCCGGGGCCGCCACAGAGAAGGCTCTTCCCCGGGGCCCGCCAAACAACATTGTTTGGTCGACGGGACCCGGAGAAGGCCAACTCTGTGGGACCTTATCGGCCGCTGGGATTCGTGCAGTAGAAGGTGGTTCCGGATGTATTCTGGCCCAATGTCATGTAGGGCTTTAAAGGTCATTGCCAACACTCTTATACTCTGAAAAATACAGTAGTTCAAATTATGTGAACAACGTTCAAATTCTTGGCCAAGGAAAAGGCAGAGTACAGTTCGAAAGGAAACAGAATATCAAGTTTCCATCATTCAGATCTCAAACCACAAATAGTCTAGGTTTATACACTATTTGTTTCCAGAAACAATGCTTCTTAGAGCGAATATCCTTCAAGTGTTCAAACACCTCTGATGTGTCATTCAAAAAAAGCAATTGAAAATAAGACTGCAAAGTGTCTTCTCTTGACAAACCCTTCAATCTTCAGCTAAACAGTTTGGTTCCTACACCTTTGCATGTCTACCTATCCTAACACTGAAAAGACTTGTATCACAATCTGACTGGGGTGTCCATAGGGGTGGGGTTGGGGATACCTATTTATTTATAAAAGACTAGTAGCTGGATACCTGTGCTTCGTTACAAAACCAGTGATTGCTGCCCCCATGGGTAGTAAGTTTATTTTATTTTATTTTATTTTATTTTATTTTATTTTATTTTATTTTATTTTATTTTATTTTATTTTATTTTATTTTATTTTATTTTATTTTATTTTATTTTATTTTATTTTATTTTATTTTATTTTATTTTATTTTATTTTATTTTATTTTATTTTATTTTATTATTGATTGATTGATTTGATTTGATTTGTATGCCGCCCCTCTCCGAAGACTCAGGGCGGCTAACAACAGTATAAAAAGACAATGTAAACAAATCTAATATTAAAAATAATCTAAAAAACCCCAATTTAAAGAACCACTCATACATACAAACATACCATGTATAAATTCTATAAGCCTAGGGGGAAGGGAAATTTCAATTCCCCCATGCCTGACGACAGAGGTGGGTTTTAAGGAGCTTGCGAAAGGCAAGGAGGGTGGGGGCAACTCTGATCTCTGGGGGGAGCTGGTTCCAGAGGGCCGGGGCCGCCACAGAGAAGGCTCTTCCCCTGGGTCCCGCCAAACGACATTGCTTAGTTGACAGGACCCAGAGAAGGCCAACTCCGTGGGACCTTATCGGCCGCTGGGATTTGTGTGGTAGCAGGCGGTTTCAGAGGTACTCTGGTCCAATGCCATGTAGGGCTTTAAAGGTCATGACCAACACTTTGAATTGTGACCGGAAACTGATCGGCAGCCAATGAAAGCCATGGAGTGTTGTAGATACGTGGGCGAATCTGGGAAGCCCCAAGATGGCTCTCGTGGCCGCGTTCTGCACGATCTGGAGTTTCCGAACACTTTTCAGAGGTAGGCCCATGTAGAGAGCGTTGCAGTAATCGAACCTCGAGGTGATGAGGGCATGAGTGACTGTGAGCAATGACTCCCTGTCCAAATAGGGCCGCAACTGGTGCACCAGGCGAACCTGGGCAATTATTATTATTACTGTATTATTATTATTATTATTATTATTATTATTATTATTATTATTATATAAATGAATGAATGAATAAAATAAAATAAAATCCAGAAGTAATAATAATGATGATGATGATGATGATGATAATAATAATAATAATAATAATAATAATAATAAAGTAATAACAATAACAACAACAACAACAACAACATTATTATTATTATCATCATCATCATCATTTCTGGATTTTATTTTATTTTCTTTATTCATTCATTCATATAATAATATGGGCTGGGGGGGGGGGCTTCTTCTGATATGGAGACGCTGGGAAAAAAATACCAAAATTACATCATCAATGGATGCAGCAGTCTGGACTGCACCGGTAGAAACCCATCACAGTTTTGCAAAAAAATGGCCCATTCTTTTGCAAATGTGGGGGCCTGTTTGCCTTCCCCCAGCTCCCAAGAACCACTCTGCAGGCCTCTCAAACCCTCTGCGCACCCTGGTTTTTGCAAAAATGGGCCCTTTTATCCCCAAAATGGAATGGGCTGGGCAAGCCTTCCCAGATGTATTCAGTGTATAAGATGCATAACATTTTCACCCTCTTTTATGGGGGAAATGATACTCCCCCAAAATTACGGTACTTAATTGTGGGGAGAAATTGCTTGTTCATTAATCAGGTTTTGTTCGTTGGGGAATGGCTGGCAAGCACAGGTTGCCCTAATGCCGCACTAGAGAGGGTTAAACTAAGCCCTCGACTCAGTCATTCCTATATGGGAAGATTAAACATGCTTCATAAATGGGAAGGAGGCGAGATCTTTACTTCCGAGAATGCCTCTGGGCCCTAAATACGCAGCCTGCAATGGTTCGTAGCAAAGAGGAGGCAAAGAGAGAGAGAGAGAGAGAGGTTGCCTTGGGGTGGATCAGATAAGAGAGGGCATAGCCTGCAGCTGTATAAAGGCTTGACAGATAGGTGCAAAGCTCTCCTAGGCAGAATAGACAGGGAACATGGCCAGATAAGCTAATACTACTTTATTGTAGAGTTGAAGAAAATATTATCGTAGGTCTGAAGCAGGGGTCCCCAAACTTTTTACACATGGGGCCAGTTCACTGTTCCTCTGACTGTTGGAGGGCCGGACTATATAAAAAAACTATGAACAAATCCATATGCACACTGCACATACCTTGTTTTAAAGTAAAAAACAAAATGGGGATGTACTATTTAGAGGGGGGAGAAGATCTGAAATTCATATATGTTTATGTTTTGTTTTTAATTTTCTTTTGCTAACAGCTGATTGGCTATACAGTACAAGGTTTTCTTGGCTTATGAATAATGTAAAAAGAAAGAAGGAAGCACTTTGGCATAATGGTTAATAAGTTAGAAATATAATTGGTGTTGCACTTTTTGAAGGAACATTAAGGTGGGAATTTAATTAAAAGAAAATGAATGTAACTAGATGACAAAATTAGAAAAAAACCCTTTTGCAACTTTTTTGATGATTGATATTAGTTGCTAACAAAATACCGCATTTTATTTATGGAAAATTAGATGGTACACTGTGTTGTTTGAATGTATGTTGAGAGAAAAATTTTAAAAAATCCCCCCCCCAAACAGTCCTTCCTTCCTCTGTCCCTCCATTCATTTCATTCTTCCTTCCTTCCTTCCTTCCTTCCTTGTTCCCTCCATTTCTCCTTCCTTCTTTCCTTCCTTCCCTCCTTCCTTCCTCTCCACTTCTCCTTCCCTCCCTCTCTTTCCCTTTTCTTTCTTTCTCTTTCCCCTGTGCTCTTGTCACTCACTGGCGGGCCGGATAAAAAACAACATGTAACAATCAAATGTAATAAAACAACTAAAAACCCTTAATATAAAAACCAAACATACACACAAACATACCATACATAACTTGTAATGGCCTAGGGGAAGGAATATCCTAACTCCCCCATGCCTGGCGACAAAGGTGGGTCTTGAGTAATTTGCGAAAAACAAGGAGGGTGGGGGCCATTCTAATCTCTGGGGGGAGTTGATTCCAGAGGGCCGGGGCCGCCACAGAGAAGGCTCTTCCCCGGGGCCCGCCAAACAACATTGTTTGGTCGACGGGACCCGGAGAAGGCCAACTCTGTGGGACCTTATCGGCCGCTGGGATTCGTGCAGTAGAAGGTGGTTCCGGATGTATTCTGGCCCAATGTCATGTAGGGCTTTAAAGGTCATTGCCAACACTCTTATACTCTGAAAAATACAGTAGTTCAAATTATGTGAACAACGTTCAAATTCTTGGCCAAGGAAAAGGCAGAGTACAGTTCGAAAGGAAACAGAATATCAAGTTTCCATCATTCAGATCTCAAACCACAAATAGTCTAGGTTTATACACTATTTGTTTCCAGAAACAATGCTTCTTAGAGCGAATATCCTTCAAGTGTTCAAACACCTCTGATGTGTCATTCAAAAAAAGCAATTGAAAATAAGACTGCAAAGTGTCTTCTCTTGACAAACCCTTCAATCTTCAGCTAAACAGTTTGGTTCCTACACCTTTGCATGTCTACCTATCCTAACACTGAAAAGACTTGTATCACAATCTGACTGGGGTGTCCATAGGGGTGGGGTTGGGGATACCTATTTATTTATAAAAGACTAGTAGCTGGATACCTGTGCTTCGTTACAAAACCAGTGATTGCTGCCCCCATGGGTAGTAAGTTTATTTTATTTTATTTTATTTTATTTTATTTTATTTTATTTTATTTTATTTTATTTTATTTTATTTTATTTTATTTTATTTTATTTTATTTTATTTTATTTTATTTTATTTTATTTTATTTTATTTTATTTTATTTTATTTTATTTTATTTTATTTTATTTTATTTTATTTTATTTTATTTTATTTTATTTTATTTTATTTTATTTTATTTTATTTTATTTTATTTTATTATTGATTGATTGATTTGATTTGATTTGTATGCCGCCCCTCTCCGAAGACTCAGGGCGGCTAACAACAGTATAAAAAGACAATGTAAACAAATCTAATATTAAAAATAATCTAAAAAACCCCAATTTAAAGAACCACTCATACATACAAACATACCATGTATAAATTCTATAAGCCTAGGGGGAAGGGAAATTTCAATTCCCCCATGCCTGACGACAGAGGTGGGTTTTAAGGAGCTTGCGAAAGGCAAGGAGGGTGGGGGCAACTCTGATCTCTGGGGGGAGCTGGTTCCAGAGGGCCGGGGCCGCCACAGAGAAGGCTCTTCCCCTGGGTCCCGCCAAACGACATTGCTTAGTTGACGGGACCCGGAGAAGGCCAACTCTGTGGGACCTAATTGGTCACTGGGATTCGTGCGGCAGACGGCGGTCCCAGAGATAATGTTTTAAAACACGGCGATACTGAAGTTTATGCACTACTGTATTTATTGAATACTTAATAGCTTTTTATTGTCCTTCCTGCTCTAGTACCATAGTACGATCCTTTTAAAATAGGAAATAATAGTATGTTTTTACCCATAAAGACTTGAATCATTTTAATCATTATCTAGAACTGAACTTTTATAGCAATGAAAGAAAATTGCGCCACTTGCCTATTCTGTTACCTTATTGAACCTTGTGAGTTCAGTACAAAACCTTAAAATGTGACTGTGCTCCTCAGCAAATAATGCTGTCTATCATTTGTCCTTTTTGTGGCTATTCAAATAATGTGACTTAATTAACTGAAAAAGAGTCCATGCCCCGGTAAGCCACTCCCACCTAGTCACATGACCTTTAAGCCACCCCCCCAAATCACATGATTGTCAAGCCACTCCCACCCGGTCACATGGCTGGCGAGCTACTCCTACCCAGACCCATGACCATCAAGCCACACCCACACAATAAGCCACACCCACAGTGTGGTAGTAAATGTTTTTGCAGCCCTTCACTGTATGGAACTGTTGTGGTTAGCTCTGGCCCTGCTCCTGCCCCAAGGACTGTGGATGTGGAGGAGACATCCACATGCTGCAGGTATGTTTTGCCCCCCCCGATGGAATCTGCTGATGAAGGCTCCTCTGACCAAGAAGACAGGAGTGACAGGGAGGAGGAGAGTGGGGCAGACAGCTCAGAAGGAGATCAATTATCTAGCTCCTCCTTGGATTCAGAACAAGAGTTAATGATACAGCCACGTATGCGGAGAGCGATGCATAGGCAACAACAACTGAGAGATTATTATCAAAGAAAATGAGGCCACCTGTGGTTGGGTGGGGCTGTGGTCATTAGTGAGGCTGCTAAAAAGAGCAGCCTGTGGGTTTGGCCATTGTGGAGGATTATCTGATCGTTCTGTTTCGTGACTGCTTTACTGACTTTGACCTTTTGTGTGCTGATTTTCCCCCGCTTTGAAACTACACCAGGGCAAAGTGTGTTTCACTTTGTGAAAGAAGAAGGACTGTGAATTGCCTCACAGCTGCAAGCTAAGTATCACAGAACTGATAAGGGACTTGTACAAATTACCAGTTTGTTTGGAGACCAGTGCTCTTTGCTATACCAAAAGAGGGCTTGGTTTAAGGGAATTTTCATTATAAAGAACATTGTTTTGAATTTTCAAACGTGTGTGTGTCTAAAATTTGTACCTGTGAATTTTTGGGAGGATTCTACCAGAGACCCCGACAGAACAGGAACTATGTGATTGGGCTTGATAAACTGACACTTAAAGCCTGGAAATAAATGATTAATTATGATCGGGCTTGATACATTGGCCCAGACCACTTCTGAGTGAATGAGTGGAACGTCTGCCAGTTTGAACTGAGAAAACGGGATGTGAAGCGACTGGCAGTTGGAACAGGGTTCTTTTCAGGTGGGGAGGGGGAGTAGAACGTCTAACTCCTTAGCATCAGATCTTGTTAATAATAATATAAGAAATATTAATGATCTGATGGCCATTTCAAAAAATCCTTTCTTAGTGAGCACCTAGAAGCGAAGAGGAACATACATGCCAAATTTCAAGTTTGTAGGCTTTATGGTTCTGGAGATTTTATGATGCGTGAGTGGTATTTGGCTTTTACATATGTAGATTATAAAAAGACAAATAAAAAAAATAATTACAATATTCAAAACTGCACCCTATATATTGCAGGAGTCAGAAAGAAGGCTGTGAAAAAAATCCATAGAGTTTTTACGTCTTGGACGTAAACTGTTTCAACTTCTTCTCTTGGGAGGACATGCTAAAGTTTGTGTGGAGCAAAGAAGAGAGCAGAAGGGCTATTTATAGACCTCAATTTTTAATTTGTTCATCTTACGGTGATTTAAGGGCAAAGCTACACGGTACACAACAATTTGAGTATAACATTAATTAGGAGCTGTTTATATTCCTCAGGTGCTGTTGAAAAATAGAGAATTTGTTGCAGGTAACTGTAGGCAGAAGGGATTAATTATTCTGTTTGTTTACTAATTTTTCTATGACCATCGTGTTTCATCCCAGCTTCTGGAAGCAAAACGTCAATCTCAAATTGAAGCTCTCTACCTACCTACCTACACCTATCTGTCTATCTATCTATGTATCATCTATCCATCTATCTATCTATCTATCTATCTATCTATCTATCTATCTATCTATCTATCTATCTATCTATCTATCTATCTACTTATCTATCTACTTATCTATCTATCTATCTATTTATCTGTCTGTCTGTCTGTCTGTCTATCTGTCTGTCTGTCTGTCTATCTATCTATCTATCCATCCACCTCCCTCCCTCCTTCCCTCCCTCTACATACCTACCTAAACCTATCTGTCTATCTGTCTGTCTGTCTATCGATCTATGTATCATCTGTCTGTCTGTCTGTCTGTCTGTCTGTCTGTCTCTCTATCTATCTATCCATCCATGCATCCATCTCCCTCCCTCCCTCTACCTACCTGCCTACCTATCTACCTTCATCTATCTGTCTGCCTGTCTATCTATGTATGTATCATCTATCTGTCTGTCTGTCTGTCTGTCTGTCTGTCTGTCTGTCTGTCTGTCTGTCTGTCTGTCTGTCTGTCTGTCTATCTATCTATCTATCTATCTATCTATCTATCTATCTATCTATCTATCTATCTATCTATCTGTCTATGTACCTATCTACCTATCTACCTATCTACCTATCCATCTATCCATCTATCCATCTATCCACCTATCCACCTACCTATCTACCTACCGACCTACCTATCTATCTATCTATCTATCTATCTATCTATCTATCTATCTATCTATCTATCTATCTATCTATCTATCTATCTATCTATCTATCTATCTATCTATCTATCTATCTATCTATCTATCTGTCTATGTACCTATCTACCTATCTACCTATCTACCTATCCATCTATCCATCTATCCACCTATCCACCTACCTATCTACCTACCGACCTACCTATCTATCTATCTATCTATCTATCTATCTATCTATCTATCTATCTATCTATCTATCTATCTATCTATCTATCTATCTATCTATCTATCTATCTGTCTATGTACCTATCTACCTATCTACCTATCTACCTATCCATCTATCCATCTATCCATCTATCCACCTATCCACCTACCTATCTACCTACCGACCTACCTATCTATCTATCTATCTATCTATCTATCTATCTATCTATCTATCTATCTATCTATCTATCTATCTATCTACCTACCTACCTACCTACCTACCTATCTTCCATTCAGTTTGTGGGAGGGGGGAACATGTTAAAGCCCCCTTCTTCCCTTAATTTAAAAGTGCTGAAAGGGCTTCTGAAGCACATTAATTTGTGTGAGACAATTAATAACGGGAGAGAAGATGCGTGTGAGCGCATTGTGAGGTTGACATGTCCATTCATTAGAAGCTCTGTCGCAGAGACTCTGCTGAAGAAGGAATCTAGTTCATTATACAAAAGTATTTTCCACTTGAAACTAATTTCAGTCCAGGACACATTATGAAGGGGTTGAACTTTGACCCCATAACTTTGCAAGTGGCGGATGAATTCACCTCATTATTCATTCTTCTTCTTAAACTGTGTGATGGGAGATTTTAATTGCATGGGCCTATTTGTGTTTCTCATTGGAGAAAGCAATTAAGTTTAAGTTTATTGGATTTATATACTGCTCCTCTCCGAGGACTCGGGGCGGCTTACAACATATAAAAAAGACAATATCCAAATCCAATGAATTAATTAAAATTCCAGTGAATTAATTAAAAGTTGCATCTAAAAATTAAAGAAACAATTAAAATAGGCACATGTCCTTTCGTTCAACAAACCCACCATACATTCATCGGCCAGGGGGCAAAATCTAATGACCCCAAGCTTGGCGTCATAGGTGAGTCTTTAAACTCTTACGAAAGGCCAGGAGGGTTGGGGCAGTACAAATCTCGGGGGGGGGGGGGCTGATTCCATAGGGCTGCCCCCACCCCCGAGAATTATGTTTGGAAGATAATGGTAAAAGGGAACCAGGCCATCAAAGCTGACACCACCAAGAATAAGAAACATCAGTGTAAGATTGGAAAGTGTGGAGATGTGGAGTGACCTAGCCCATAGCATCTCCAAGGATGATTCACTCTTCATTCGTCCATGACTGAATGGACATTATTATTATCATCATTATTTCTTTCTCCTTCTTCTCCTTCTCATCAGTATCTCTTCTCATCAGCATTTCTTCTTCATCATCATCACCATATCTTCCTGTCCTCCTCCTCCATCATCATCATCACCACCACCACCACCACCACCACCACCACCACCACCACCACCTCCTCCTACTTCTCATCAGCATCTCTTCTTTTTCATCATAATCACCTTCTTCTCCTTCTTCTTCTTCTTCTTCTTCTTCTTCTTCTCTTTCTTCTTCTTCTTCTCCTTCCCCTTCTCCTTCTCCTTCTTCACCATCATGATCACCATTTCCTCCTCCCCTTTTCCTTCTCCCATCATCATCGTCGTCATCATCATTATCATCATCATCATCATCTTTCTCCTCCTCCTACTACTTTTCCTCTTCCTTCTTCATCATGATCACCATCTCCTCCTCCTCTCCTCCTCCTCCTCCATCATCTCTTCTTCTTCTTCTTCTTCTTCTTCATCATCATCATCATCTTTCTCCTCCTCCTCCTACTTTTTCTCTTCCTTCTTCTCATTAGTATATTTTCTTCATCATGATCACCATCTCCTCCTCCTCTCCTCCTCCTCCATCATCTCTTCTTCTTCTTCTTCTTCATCATCATCATCATCATCATCATCACCACCATCTCATCCTCCTCTTCCTCTTCTTCTTCTTCTTCATCATCATCCTCACCACCACCATCTACTTCTTCTCTTTTCCTCCTCCTTCATCATCACCTTCACCATCACCACCACCATCATCATCACCATCGCCACCTGTGTTTCACTCTTTCCTGTGAAAATAGATGACCAAAACCTCCCTCTCTTCTAAAGGCAAGAAAACACATATTGTGACACATTCAAAGGGGATTCCCTAACGCAACTCTCGAAAACGGAAGAAACGCGCGACTGCCAGGCAGGCTTTGCACTTACCTTCATAGGTTCCACTTTCTAGAAGAGCACCACTTTTCTCTAGTTCCATAAAATCTTCAACAGTGATGAAAATATAATCCACACCAGGGACTTCTCCCTCTTTATGAGGCCTTGTAGTGCCTGTTTAGAGGAAAGAAAGAAAATAGAATCATATGTGGAGCAAAAAGCAGAAGATCATGGAAAACTGAAAGATCAGGTCCACATGTTCAGGTCCAATTACATTTCATTTTTATTTATTTATTTATTTATTTTGTCCAATACATAATGAAGGTTAATGAGATTAACCATGTAGAATATATATCAAAGAAAGGAAAGGAAGGAAGGAAAGAAAGGAAGGAAGGAAGGATAGAAGGAAGGAAGGAAGGAAGGAAGGAAGGATAGGAGTGAAGATATAAGAATAAAATGTTCTGGTCCAATTAAACTTGATTTTTATTTATTTATTTATTTTGTCCAATACATAATGAAGGTTAATGAGATTAACCATGTAGAATATATATCAAAGAAAGGAAAGGAAGGAAGGAAGGAAGGAAAGAAAGGAAGGAAGGAAGGAAGGATAGAAGGAAGGAAGGAAGAAGGAAGGAAGGAAGGAAGGTTATATATCACTTCACAATGCTTTACAGCCCTCTCCAAGAAGTTTACAGAGTCATCATATGACCCCCAACAATCAAAGTCCTCATTTTACTGACCTCAGAATGACAAAAATCTGAGTCAACCTTGAGCTGGTCAGGATTGAACTCCTATCAGTGGGCAGAGTCAGCCTGCAATACTGCATTCTAAACACTGTGAATGAGGGAGAGAAGGAAGGAAGGAAGGAAGGATAGAAGGAAGGAAGGAAGGAAGGAAGGAAGGAAGGATAGGAGTGAAGATATAAGAATAAAATGCAATACATCAGTGGAGGATAGAGGAAGAGATATATGAGTGGAAGAAAAGAAATGTGAGATATAGGAGAGACAATTGGACAATAAATAGACTATTTATTTATTGCGTTTTCGGCTTCTGGAGAGTCTCCAGGGGGATGGGGAAGGGCATTTTTGACTCTGGAGCCTGGGGAGGGCGAAAGATGGGCCTACCAGGCCAACCAGAAATTGGGAAATGGGCTGTTTCAGGCCTCCAGCGGGGTGCCATCGCCAAGCATTGAATTATGGGTGTGGGCACTCGTGCATGTGTGATAACACATGGAAACATGCTTTTGGCACCCAAGGAAAAAAAGGTTCACCATCACTGGCCTCTCAACCAAGGATTAGCACCTGCTTAGAATTAGTTAAGGGTCAGCAGCATCCGAAGGGGGATTGGACTAAATTCACTTAATAATAATAATAATAATAATAATAATAATAATAATAATAATAATAATAATATAATAATAATAATAATAATAATAATAATAATAATAATAATAATTTATTAGATTTGTATGCCACCCCCCTCCAAAGACTCGGGGCGGCTCACAACAACAATAATAACAGTGTTACAATGGAAACAAATCTAATACAGTATTAAAAAACATCTAAAAAACTCCATCATTTAAAAACCATGAACCATACGCATGCCATGCATAAAAATGTAAAAGCCTGGGGGAGATATCTCAATTCCCCCATGCCTGGCGATACAGGTGGGTCTTAAGCAATTTACGAAAGACAAGGAGGGTGGGGGCAGTTGTAATCTCTGGGGGGAGTTGATTCCAGAGGGCCGGGGCCACCACAGAGAAGGCTCTTCCCCTGGGTCACTCTATCTATCTATCTATCTATCTATCTATCTATCTATCTATCTATCTATCTATCTATCTATCTATCTATCTATCTATCTATCTATTTCCCTCCCTCCACCCACCTACCTACCTACCTACATCTATCTGTCTGTCTGTCTATCTGTCTGTCTGTCTGTCTGTCTGTCTGTCTGTCTATCTATGTATGTATCATCTGTCTGTCTGTCTGTCTGTCTGTCTGTCTGTCTGTCTGTCTGTCTGTCTGTCTGTCTGTCTATCTATCTATCTATCTATCTATCTATCTATCTATCTATCTATCTATCCAAATATGCAGTTACATATAAAGTAATATATGATAACATCCATCATATTATAACATAAGTTGCCCTCTATTATAGTACGGTATTGGTTATATAACCATCAAAGGAAAAAAATTTGCCTGTTTTTCTTTCTTATATACAGTACACCATATTTCATCCAATTTTACAACAATCGTTCATCTCTTTCCATCTCTTTCCTTCTTCCCTCTCTTTTCCTCTTTCTTTCTCCTCCTCTCTCCTTTCCTCTCTCCTCCTCTCCTTCCCTATCCATCCCTCTCCTCCCTTTTCCTCTCCTCCTCTCTCTTCTCCTCTGATTTATTTTTCAGTACTTCTGGCAAAATCCCTGTGCTCAGTGGGGTTTTCACCATTCTTCACTGATAAATCATTATTATTTGTCTTCCTTATTACAACAACCAAGGACCAGTCCAGGAAATGATCAAAAGAAAAGACGAATGAGTCATCCAGAGAAGAAGACCATCAAGCATTTAATAAACCCGGAAAAGTTCTATTCAGGATTTTAAAGATAATTTGGTTACTTGGCACTAAAACCAGATTTTTGCAGAGGGTCAAGGAACAAAATGCCAAAAGAGATAATTACTTTTATTTTTCACTGCTTGTTGGAACTTAACCCGATTCGCTGATATATAACGATGCCCTTTCTCCCTCAAAAGCTTTTTGCAGCCATTTTTTTAATGAGCCAAAAAAAAAAAAACAACCCTGAGAAGGGGCATCATTACAGAATTAGGCATTTCTTTGGGCTAAATTTTCCCATCTTGGCTGGAGTGCAGCCTTCATTAAACCAGAGTTTAGAGGGCTTAGAGTGCAGGATTCTCACGGTATTTCTTTGGGAGGGAAAAAACAAAGAAGGAAAGAGTGGAACTTGCACAAAGTCTAGCAACTAAGCAGTTTCTTATCTAAGCAGTCAACTAGCAAATGCTCTGTCCTACACATTGGGAAGAAGAATCTGAACTTGAAATACGAACTGAATAACCAAATTATCACAGATAATCCCCACTCGGTTAAAGACCTTGGTATACTAACAACAAAAGATTTAAGTGCCAAAGCCCATTGCAACAAAATAGCCAAGAAGGCTTCAAGAGCTGTAAACCTAATCCTACGTAGCTTCTGCTCTGGCAATCTCACACTGCTTACCAGAGCTTACAAAACTTTCGCCAGACCCATCCTCAAATACAGCTCATCTGTTTGGAACGCATATCGCATCTCAGACATTAACACCCTTGAAAATAGAAACATAGAAACATAGAAGACTGACCGCAGAAAAAGACCTCCTGGTCCATCTAGTCTGCCCTATACTATTTCCTGTATTTTATCTTAGGATGGATATATGTTTATCCCAGGCATGTTTAAATTCAGTTCCTGTGGATTTACCAACCACGTCTGCTGGAAGTTTGTTCCAAGGATCTACTACTCTTTCAGTAAAATAATATTTTCTCATGTTGCTTTTGATCTTTCCCCCAACTAACATCAGATTGTGTCCCCTTGTTCTTGTGTTCAATTTCCTATTAAAAACACTTCCCTCCTGGACCTTATTTAACCCTTTAACATATTTAAATGTTCCGATCATGTCCCCCCTTTTCCTTCTTTCATCCAGACTATACAGATTGAGTTCATTAAGTCTTTCCTGATACATTTTATGCTTAAGACCTTCCACCATTCTTGTAGCCCATCTTTGGACTTTTATTTTGGATGAATGGCTTTTCTGTTTACTTTACAACAGCGTGTGTGTTTGAATTTACATTTCTGTCTTAATTGGGGCTTGTAAGGTGAAGCCCGGCATAACACTTCGATTGATACATTTTATGATGAGTACATCCTCTATAACCTTCATTATGTTTTGGACAAAATAAATAAATAAAAATAAATAAATATTTTTTGTTAATTGCTTATCTAATATCCTATGACTGTCACTAAGTGTTGGATCTTAGGGTTCATGACGAATGCATTTTTATAACGACTGTGATCGAAAATTTTACATAAATGGTACTTTACGCCAGTAAAACTAGCACACTTCCAGAGGAAAGGAAAAGGAAATTGCTGGCATGGTTGCCAAATAAAAGGAGTTTTCATGCATATGTTCTGGGAATGTGTTGAAGTTCAAAAAATTTGGAAGGAACTACAGAATGAAATTAACAATATGCTAAACATTAATTGGATAATTACGAAAGAATTAGCAACACTAGTTAAACACGGGGAATTACGAGAATTTGAAGAAATCAAAACAGCAGCTTTGGAAAGCGCTCAAGCAGTAGTGGTATTAGGGTGGAAGGAGAGTAATAAATGGACAATCCAGAATTGGTACTGGTACATGGTGGACCACATCCACTTCGAAATTATGGAAATAAGATTAAATAACTTTGATGAAAATAAATTGGAGAAGCTGATGGCACGATGGAATAAGGTGAAAAATTATATCTTAAGTAGAATTTATGACGACAATGTGAAAAATAAATTCCAATCACTTTTTGTATGTAAAGAAATGTAAACCGGAGCCAAGGAAGAAATTGAAATTTATTGTAAATAATTTAACCCCCTAAATGGTGGTGGGGTTTATTGGTGTTGGGCACTTTTTCTTTAAGTAATTTTTTGTTTGTTGTAATAAAAATTTAATAAAAATATTAAAAAAATAAAAATATAACGACTGTGATCATGATTTATCTCTGATATCTTTGATGTACACTGGAGCTTATGTGTTGGTATCTGTTCCCCTTTCCCAAGGAGCTTCAATTATACGCTCAATGCGCAATTATATACCCAATGCGCAAACGTTGGGCTCTCTCTATACATGGCAGATGGGAAGCCGATAGCCAGGCACATGGGAGAGCTGTATAATTTATAGGTTGCAGGGGGGGTGTTGTCTAGGAGTAGTTTCGGAAGCATTTAGCATGTAGGAACGGAGGCAATTTCCCCACTCGGCAGCATAGGCTGTCTGCCAGTTCGCACTGTGCATAAATGGGAAGTGTGGAGAGGCTTATGTTCGTGGGCACCGTTGAGAGGCCTCACAGATTTTCACTGGAGAATCTCAACCGAGAATTCTGACGCAGCTCCCCAAATATGATAAACCCTCTGGAGTTAAATCCATGATTCTTTTATTAGGAGTGCCAGCAGTTCTGGCAAAAAAGTTTATCTCACACTGAAGGCTAACCGGTCCATCAGTCTGGAAACATAGGAACATAGAAGATTGACGGCAGAAAAAGACCTCATGGTCCATCTAGTCTGCCCTTATACTATTTCCTGTATTTTAACTTAGGATGGATATACAGTGTTGTGGTTAGCTCTGGCCCAGCTCCTGCCCCAAGGACTGTGGATGTGGGGGAGACATCCACATGCTGCAGGCCTGGAGAAGTCAATTGTGGATAGTCTAAGGGAAAAATGTTGGAGGTTGGGGGTTGACACACGGAGTCTTGGTAATGAGTTCCACGCTTCAACAACTCGATTGCTAAAGTCATATTTTTTACAGTCAAGTTTGGAGCGGTTGATATTAAGTTTGAACCTATTGCGTGCTCTTGTGTTATTGCGGTTGAAGCTGAAGTAGTTGTTGACAGGCAGGACGTTGCAGCAGATGATTTTATGGGCTATACTTAGATCATGTTTAAGGCATTGTAGTTCTAAGCTTTCTAGGCCCAGGATTGAAAGTCTAGTCTCGTAGGGAATTCTGTTTCAAGTGGAGGAGTGAAGGGCTCTTCCAGTGAAGTATCGTTGGACCTTTTCTAAAGTGTTGAGGTCCTTTTCTGCCGTCAATCTTCTATGTTTCTATTGTCTTCTATCATTACTTTTTTATCATTACTTACCTAATGTTTTATTTGTACAAATTACCATTCTATAATTGTTCGACAAATACGTAAATAAAGTAAAGAAAGAAAGAACTCAAACGAAATCTCCCAAGCACACAACACACTATTGTTGCTCTGGACACACACCAAAAGTGAATGCATGCCCTGAAAGAAACAACAGCTTGTTACTGACAAATATTTGCAAAGCTTTTCACATCTTAATAAAGCCGGAGGGCTCCTGCGGCACCGAACAACTAATCTTTATTAAGCATCAGATAAATTCATAATATGACCTTGCATATACCTTGCTGCCAGCAAATCCTGCCAATATTTAATGAGTGGCTTTGTTTGGGATGCCGTACAGAAATAACTCCCGCCACTGAGGAACAAGGCAAAGAATTCCCGCCTACCTCTAACAAAAGAACATCCTTTCCAAGGGACCTTCATTAATTTATTGGTCGCGTCTAAACTCCCAGATGGACCAGACATTAAATGTTCTTTATAAGCGAGCAGATACGCATGACAGGGAAGAAAACTTTTGAGTTTTGTTTGATTTGGAAAAACAAAAATCAAAATACCATTTTCAGGTAGAAAATAAGAGTAGAGCTACCGTTATTATATGCTGGCTGGAGTCACCCTCCATAAGATGGGTGGGCATATAAATTTGATTAATAAATGTTCTGTCGGGCTCTCTGGTAGACTCCTCCCAAAAATGCACAGGTACAAATTTCAGACACACACACGTTTTGAAAATTCAAAACTATGTCATATATATACGTTTCGTAGATTTTCACGGGTATATATATGTAGATTGTTCTGAGTTCGGGTTTTGCCCCGTTTAATATTTTGAGTGTCAAAATATTACACGGGGCAAAACCCGAACTCAGAACAATCTACATATATATATATATATATATATATATATATATATATATATATATATATATATATATACCGTATATATATGTGTGTGTGTGTGTGTGTGTGTGTGTGTGTGTGAAATGGTTTTTTTAGCTGGAATTTTAAAATTAAGGGAGAATAGGATGGTCCCATTTCGGCCTTGTTCTATACACACACACACACACACACACACACACAGTAAAATACGTGATGAAGGTTATAGAGGAGATACTCATAGTAAAATATATCTAAGAAATAATAGAAAAGAAGGTATAGTAATAGAACATATCAATGAAAGAATAGAAGAACAGATATAGGAATAGAAGAAAGGTATAGGAGATATAGGAGAGCAATAGGACGGGACGGAAGGCACTCTAGTGCACTTGTACTCGCCCCTTACTGACCTCTTAGGAATCTGGATAGGTCAACCGTGGATAATCTAAGGGTAAAGTGTTGGGGGTTTGGGGTTGACACTATGGAGTCCGGTAATGAGTTCCACGCTTCAACAACTCGGTTACTGAAGTCATATTTTTTACAGTCAAGTTTGGAGCGGTTAATATTAAGTTTAAATCTGTTGTGTGCTCTTGTGTTGTTGTGGTTGAAGCTGAAGTAGTCGCCGACAGGTAGGATGTTGCAGCAATACTTGTGGGCAATACTTAGGCATCTTAGTTATTATTTATTTATTTATTATTTATTTATTTTGTCCAATGCACAATGAGAGTTTTAGTGGGTGTGTATATATATATATATATACATATACATACATACATACATACATACATACATACATACATACATACATACATATATATATATATTTGTTTTCGTAGATTTTCACGGGTACAGGTATGACGGTCTTGGTATATTTGGGTTTCTTCCCGTGTATAGGACAGGGGACGGAAGGCACTCTAGTGCACTTGTACTCGCCCCTTACTGACCTCTTAGGAATCTGGAGAGGTTAACCGTGGATAATCTAAGGGTAAAGTGTTGGGGGTTTGGGGATGACACTATGGAGTCTGGTAATGAGTTCCATGCTTTGACAGCTCGGTTACTGAAGTCATATTTTTTAGTCAAGTTTGGAGCGGTTAATATTAAGTAATCTGGATAAGAAATGAAGTACAGTATCTTCAAAGAAAAAGCAGAGTCCAGTTGCCTCTTGAAAAAGCACCTTTGGGACAACAAATGTTGAACAAATCAGTCCAGATTTCTCCTTTTGAGGTACAAGTGACCAGCCTCAAATGACCACGATGCAAAGATCAATCTTTCGGAAATATGGAAGGAAAGAGAAGAGGACATCTATCCATAAGGTGGAAGGGACTCAATTACACCGGTGTTGGCAATCATTGGAAGACCTGAAAGACCAAACTGAGGCAGAGATTGTCATGGAGAAAATATATCACTGCAGCTGGTAGGACAAGAACATGACCCCGTCACACTTAGTCAGTCAATCGCCTTATTATTTAATTTTCTTCTGGAGTCCAAAATCTGAATTTCCATCCTCAAAGAAATTTCGTGCCATCTCTAGTTCCCGGAACACAACAAAGGATTTGCTTGCTTATTGTCTGAGTTGCAATGCTACACAATATGTTGCGAAGGCCAGCTTTTGTTCTGTTTGCTGGGCTTATTATTATTTAATATCTGTTATAAATTGCCTGCTTTCATTCAATTACCTCCTAGGCTTAGATGAATGATGGGTTATTCAGAACTCATTTTTTTTTCTGGATTGGCACAACTGATTAAAGGAATAAACTAACTCAAGGGCTGATTAGCTTCTAGTATGAGATGATATAATCTGAGAGAGGGTTTATGTGTTTATAACTGCCGTAAAGAGGATTGAAAACCAGTCCTTGATATTTCTTTTCTTTGTCGTTTCTTTTCGTTTCTTTTCTATCTTTCCTTTCCTTCCCCTTTCCCCCTTTCATTCCTTTCCCACTCCTTTCCTCTCCTGAGTCCATTCCCTTCTCCTTCTAATCTCTTCTCTCCTCTCCTCCCCTGAGTCCCCTCCTCTCCCCTCTCTCCATTCTGAGTCCTCTCTCCTCTCCTCTCCACTCCTGAGTAACCTCCTCTCCCCTCCTAATCTGTCCTCACCTCTCCTCTGAGTCCTCTACTCTCTCCTGCTCCCCTGAGTCCTTTCCCCTCCCCTCCTAATCTCTCCTCTTCTCTCCCCTCCCCTCTCTCCTCCCCTGAGTCCTCTTCCCTCTTCTCTCCTGCTAATCTCTCCTCTTCTGTCTTTCTCTCCTCTCTCCTCCCCCCTCTTCTCCCCAGAGTCCTCTCCCCTCCCCTCTCCTACCAATCTCTCTTCCTCTCTCTTTCTCTCCCCTCCCCTCCTCCCCTGTCCCCTCCCCTCCCCTCACCTTCCAATCTCTCTTCCTCTCTCTTTCTCTCCCCTCCCCTCCCCCTCTTCTCCCCTGAGTCCTCACCCCTCCCCTCTCCTGCTAATCTCTCCTCTTCTGTTTTTCTCTCCTCTCCCCTCCCCTCCTCCCATGAACCCTCTCCCCTCCCCTCCTAATCTCTCCTCTCCTCTCCTCTGAGTACTCTATTCTCTTCTCCTCCCCTGAGTGCTCTCCCCTCTCCTCCTAATCTCTCCTCTCCTCTTTGAGTCATCTCCCTCCCCTCCCCTCCTCTCCTCCCCTGAATCTTCTCCCCTCCCCTCCTAATCTCTCCTCTCCTCTGGGTACTCTACTCTCTTCTCCTCCCCTGAGTCCTTTCCCCTCCCCTCCTAATCTCTCCTCTTCTCTCCTCTCCCCTCCTCTCCTACCCTGAGTCCTTTCCCCTCCCCTCCTAATCTATCCTCTTCTCTCCCCTCTCCTCCCCTCCTCCCGAGTCCTCTCCCCTCCTAATTTCTCCTCTTCACTTTCTCTCCCCTCCCCTCCTCTCCTTCCCTGAGTCCTCTCCCCTCCCCTCCTAATCTCTCCTCTTCTCTCCCCTCTCCTCCCCTGAGTCCTCTCCCCTCCTAATCTCTCCTCTTCACTTTCTCTCCCCTCCCCTCCTCTCCTTCCCTGAGTCCTCTCACCTCCTAATCTCTCCTCTCCTCTCCTCTCCTCTCCTGAGTGCTCTCCTCTCCCTTCCTAATCTCAGGATTTCATGAAATGACAACAGAGTTCCTCTATGCTTTTTCTACATTCATATCCAGGTGACAGTTTCTATCAATTCTCTCCACAGCCTCAGGGAAGCATGGAATGACTTTAGGAGGAAGAGCTAAGACAGCTTCATTCCATCAATGTTGGCTCTGATTTATTCACAGTGTGAAGGGAACACCCAAGACAGTGATGGGCTCCTACGGGTACATCAGGTATGCAGAACTGGTAGAAAAATTTTGAATTTTTTTCTTTTTTTCCCTTCTGGGTTCTGGGTATGTTTCTCCTATGACAGTAAATGAGGTTGAATGGGTATAATTTCAGAAGAGCTGTGTGCGTCTACATACACATACCGTTTATATAGTAGACAATGTATATTTTTGTGCGCCTGTAATACATATGTACACATATGGCATATATACATAGAATTAAATAGTATATTTTGGATATTCAGTAATAGTAAATAGAGAGGGAAATTGTGTTAGCAAAAACTTCAGAAGAGAAGAATTTAGGGGTCGTGATTTCTGACAGTCTCAAAATGGGTGAGCAGTGTGGTCGGGCGGTAGGAAAAGCAAGTAGGATGCTTGGCTGCATAGCTAGAGGTATAACAAGCAGGAAGAGGGAGATTGTGATCCCGCTATATAGAGTGCTGGTGAGACCACATTTGGAACACTGTGTTCAGTTCTGGAGACCTCACCTACAAAAAGATATTGACAAAATTGAACGGGTCCAAAGACGGGCTACAAGAATGGTGGAAGGTCTTAAGCATAAAACGTATCAGGAAAGACTTCATGAACTCCATCTATATAGTCTGGAGGACAGAAGGAAAAGGGGGGACATGATTGAAACATTTAAATATGTCAAAGGGTTAAATAAGGTCCAGGAGGGAAGTGTTTTTAATAGGAAAGTGAACACAAGAACAAGGGGACACAATCTGAAGTTAGTTGGGGGAAAGATCAAAAGCAACGTGAGAAAATATTATTTTACTGAAAGAGTAGTAGATCCTTGGAACAAACTTCCAGCAGACGTGGTTGGTAAATCCACAGGAACTGAATTTAAACATGCCTGGGATAAACATATATCCAGTGTAAGATAAAATACAGGAAATAGTATAAGGGCAGACTAGATGGACCTTGAGGTCTTTTTCTGCCGTCAATCTTCTATGTTTCTATGTTTCTATGTATCTCTTTGAGGCGAGGAGAGGCCAGGGACCCTAACCCAAACCCTTGACGTGAATGATGTCAAGTTGGCCACCTTTCAGCCAGTCACATGACCTTTAAGCCACCCCCAGTCACATGATCATCAAGCCACTCCCACCCGGTCGCATGACTGGCAAGCCACACCCACAGAATAAGCCACGCCCACAGCGTGGTAGTAAATTCGTATTGCAGCCCTTCATTGACCCAAGACAAGTACAGTAAGAGAAAATGTTTGTTTGTTTGTATCACTGCCTGAACTTGCACATTTCAGCATCAATTTAGTACTTTTCTGTTGTGGTGAGCTTTGGCCCAGCTCCTGCCCCTAGGACTGTGGATGTGGGGGAGACATCCACATGCTGCAGGCCTGTTTTGCCCCCGGTGGAATCTGCTGATGAAGGCTACTCTGAGCAAGAAGACATGAGTGACAGGGAGGAGGAGAGTGTGGCAGACAGCTTAGAAGGAGATCAATTATCTAGCTCCTCCTTGGATTCAGAACAAGAGTTAATGATACAGCCACGCATGCGGAGAGCGATGCATAGGCAGCAACAACTGAGAGATTATTATCAAAGAAAATGAGGCCACCTGTGGTTGGGTGGGGCTGTGGTCATTAGTGAGGCTGCTATAAATAGCAGCCTGTGGGTTTGGCCATTGTGGAGGATTATCTGATCATTGTGTTTCGTGCCTGTCTTGCTGACTTTGACCTTTTGCGTGCTGATTTTTTCCCGCTTTGAAACTAAACCAGAGCAAAGTGTGTTTCACTTTGTGGAAGAAGAAGGACTGTGAATGACCTCACAGCTGCAAGCTAAGTATCACAGAACTGATAAGGGACTTGTACAAATTACCAGTTTGTTTGGAGACGAGCGCTCTTTGCTATACCAAAAGAGGGCTTAGTTTAAGTGAATTTTCATTATAAAGAACATTGTTTGGAATTTTCAAACGTGTGTGTGTGTCTGAAATTTGTACCTGTGAATTTTGGGGAGGAGTCTACCAGAGAGCCCGACAGAACATTTTCTAAACGTACCGATGGAAACTTTCCTGCCTTGCTATGGATCTTTCTCCAAGCACATGACATTGTTTGCACCTGCCCTGCACAACATGATCCAACATTATACACATTATAACACAGGGCTCCCTAGAGGTTTTAGATTTCAACTCCAATTAACCCCGACAAGCGTCGCCGCGGGAATGAATGTAATCTGTAATATTTGGAAAGGAAAAGTGGGCTTATCGAAAGGCACGCTGGCCTTGCAAACTGCATCACAAATTCATTCGGTCGGAATAGAGCTGGAAGGGATGAGAGATGGACCAAGCCATAGAACGGATCCCACTTGATAAAATGCATCCACGACACCGAAATTATAAAAGAGAAGATAGAATACACACCAGAAGGTTTACTCTTAGGAATTTGGAAAAGATCTTATACCAAACAAACGCTCTTCCTCATAACACATATAAGCACTGTAGTCAGAATCTCATTGGCACAAACATGGAAAAATGAACAAACTCCATCAGAGAGCTTAATTATTGATAAAATATATGCAGTCAGTGCAGTCAGGCGGCAGGGAAAGCAAGTAGGATGCTTGGCTGCATAGCTAGAGGTATAACAAGCAGGAAGAGGGAGATTATGATCCCCTTATATAGAGTGCTGGTGAGACCACATTTGGAATAATACTGTGTCCAGTTCTGTTGACCTCACCTACAAAAAGATATTGACAAAATTGAACGGGTCCAAAGACGGGCTACAAGAATGGTGGAAGGTCTTAAGCATAAAACGTATCAGGAAAGACTTCATGGACTCCATCTGTATAGTCTGGAGGACAGAAGGAAAAGGGGGGACATGATCGAGACATTTAAATATGTTAAAGGGTTAAATAAGGTTCAGGAGGGAAGTGTTTTTAATAGGAAAGTGAACACAAGAACAAGGGGACACAATCTGAATTTAGTTGGGGGAAAGATCAGAAGCAACGTGAGAAAATATTATTTCACTGAAAGAGTAGTAGATCCTTGGAACAAACTTCCAGCAGACGTGGTTGGTAAATCCGCAGTAACTGAATTTAAACATGCCTGGGATAAACATATATCCATCCTAAGATAAAATACAGAAAATAGTATAAGGGCAGACTAGATGGACCATGAGGTCTTTTTCTGCCGTCAGACTTCTATGTTTCTATGTTTCTATATAAATGTATTGAGATGGATGAAATGACAAATTCAATTAAGGGGATTGAAAGCAAAAAATCTAAACGAATTTGGGAAAAATGGCACGGATGGATTCGAAACAAAGGCTGAAAATGTAACAATACAAAGTATCAGTATACAAAAGAAGGATAATAATTACCTTAGGAAGTATGACTTTTATTACTCTTTTTCTTCCCAATGTAGCTCTTTCTATATTGATTAGAATCAGATTTGGAATGGCGGCTCAAGAAAGTTAAAACTACTCTTTGATAGGTAGATTTAAAGCCATTTTAAAATGGTCTTCCAAAATTATTGTGTTCTAAACGTTTCTAATGAAAGTGGAAAGGAGGGTACTAAATTATGTCCGTTTGACTCAATTCGGAGATTGTACAGTATTCCTTTACGGTTGAGCTACCTCCATTGAAAAAGAAGAGTTTCCAGATGGTCTACACAGATATCTGGACCCATAAAGCAGAAATGAACAGCTCGTGAGAGATTATGTGATAATAAGCAGCATATTAAAAGTTTGGGATGAGCACAAGGAAGGAATTGGTCCAGACAAGTCCTCTCTCATCTCATTAACAAATATTTATTTTCACCAAGAGGAAAGAACCAAGAAATTTAAACGGTGGAGAGGATATAGCCTGTTCGATCCGATTATCAGCAAGATAAGTAGTACTGTTGGAGATTTAACCACTAGCTTTTATTTATTTTTTTCACATTGCATAGCAGTTTTCTAAAACTCAATTACACCAGAATGAAAGAAAAGTTGAAAGGAAATTCAAAAATTCCTACTGAGGCTGCTATTTTTTTTTTTTTTTTAAGAAAATTAATACAGCGGTATCTCTACCTACAAATGCCTGTACTTACGAAGTTTTCTAGATAAGAACCAGGTGTTCAAGATTCTTTGGCCTCTTCTCAAGAACCATTTTCCACTTACAAACCCGAGCCTCCGAAACTGTAACTGGAAAAGGCCGGGAGAAGCCTCTGTGGGGCCTCTCTAGGAATCTCCTGGGAGGAAACAGGCCCAGAAAAGGTGGGGAGAAGCCTCTGTGGGGCCTCTCTAGGAATCTCCTGGGAGGAAACAGGCCCAGAAAAGGTGGGGAGAAGCCTCTGTGGGGCCTCTCTAGGAATCTCCTGGGAGAACACAGGGCCAGAAAAGGTGGGGAGAAGCCTATGTGGGGCCTCTCTAGGAGTCTCCTGGGAGGAAACAGGCCCAGAAAAGGTGGGGAGAAGCCTCCGTGGGGCCTCTCTAGGAATCTCCTGGGAAGAAACAGGCCCAGAAAAGGTGGGGAGAAGCCTCTGTGGGGCCTCTCTAGTTGTTATAGTTATGGTTATAGTTATGATTATCTCTCTCTCTCTCTCCACCCACCCACCCATTCATCCATCCACCCACCCATCTCTGTCTGTCCGTCCGTCCGTCCATCCATCCATCCATCCATCCATCCATCAATCAGAGTAGATGTTGAACAGCCTGGATAGAATTTACAGTAATGTAATTTTAACATTTTTTATTATTGTATCGGGGTTTTTTCACTGTGTTGACGATGGCTGCTGATATTGATATGGAGTGCGTATGCTAACAGCATCCTGCTGTTTTCGAAGCAACAATTACTTAAAAGTAAACAGAAAAAAAATTGAAAATTGAACCTGATTCTAGGTTGTGTTCCAATTCCCTGGTGTTTCATTATTTCTCTCTCCTTTTTTTCAAGTGGAAATAAAAATATATTTTTTTAAAAAATAAGATGTAAATGAAACCTTATTTTAGATCAACTTATTCTTCCTTTAGGAAGTAAAGAACAGAAGGAATAAGGAAGGAAGGAAATGGTCAAGAATCACATGGAGTATCTGGTGAGTATCAGTTGTTTAAGGGTCCTGTTTACAATGTTAGACTTTATAAGACTACAGTGTTCCCTCGATTTTCGCAGGTTCGAACTTCGCGGAACATCTATACCACGGTTTTTCAAAAATATTAATTAAAAAATACTTTGCGGTTTTTTCCCCTGTACCATGGTTTTTCCCGCCTGGTGACGTCATATGTCATTGCCAAACTTTCATTTGCCTTTAAAAAACATTTTTTTAAAATAAACTTTAATAAATAAACATGGTGAGTAATAATCTAAATGGTTGCTAAGGGAATGGGAAATGGTAATTTAGGGGTTTAAAGTGTTAAGGGAAGGCTTGGGATACTGTTCATAGCCAAAAATAGTGTATTTACTTCCGCATCTCTACTTTGTGGAAATTCGACTTTTTTGCGGGCGGTCTCGGAATGCATCCCCCGCGAAAATCGAGGGAACACTGTACTTGTGAACTCATTTACTCAAAATGAGTGGTGTGTTTTGATACGTTCGTAACTGGAGGCAGAACAGGCAGGATCTGGAGCAAGGAACGGGAGCTTATCCTGTCGCATGGCGTGTGGGTCTCAAACCCAGGCTGCCTGCTTTCTAGCTGGCAAGCTCGGCGTCTTTAACACTGAGCCATGGTGCCTCCTAGATATTCCTAGATATGGATAGATATTAATTGCAAAGCCTCCCTATCCGTGAGTATAGTCATCAATTTGAGCAGCATGGATAAGCAATTGTGCAGAAAGCAGCGGACTGCATTGGCTGCCAATTGGTTTCCAGACTCAACTCAAAGTGTTGGTTATGACCTATAAAGCCCTACATGGCATCGGACCGGGACCACCTTCTGCCGCATGAATCCCAGCGACCGGTTAGGTCCCACAGAGTTGCCCTTCTCCGGGTCCCGTCAACTAGACAATGTCGCCTGGCCGGGCCTAGGATGTTGTGGTTGGCTCTGGCCCAGCTCCTGCCCCAGGGAATGTGGAGGTGGATGCAGGGGAAACTTCAACATGTCACAGGCCTGTTTTATTGCCAACAGAATCAGGGAGTTCAGTTTCCTCCGACGAAGAAGAAGGTGGGAGTGACTTGGAAGAGGGGGGTTTGGCACACAGCCCAGGCTGTCAATCTTTCTTATCTTCAGTCACTTCAGATGAGGAAGTCTTGGACCCACGCAAGCGCAGAGTTATGCGTAGAAAAGACCAATTGAGGACATATTACAGAAGATAAGAGAGGCCACCTGTGTTTGGGTGGGGCTCCAGTAATTAGGGCTGCTGATATAAATAGCAGCGTGCTAGTTTGGCCATTGTGGAAGATTATCTGATCGCAGTTCTTTAGGATTGTGCCTCGCTGTGTCTGAACTTTGTGGATTTTTCACGCCTTTGACACCAAAGCAGAGTAAAGTTTGTGTGTGTTTCACTTCGTGGGAAGAAGGAGGGCTGTGATGTTTCTTCACAGCTACTAGCTAAGTAGTTAAGGACTGATTAAAGGACTTGTACAGCCGACAAGGTTGTTTTGGGGAAGAGTGCTCCTTGCAATACAAAAAGGGTGCTTTGTTTCTTTTGAATTTTGTGATAAAGGACATTGTTTTGAATTTTAAAATGTGTGTGTGTCTGAAATTTGTACCCTTGAATTTTCGGGAGGCTTCTACCAGAGAGCCCAGCAGAACATCGGGGAAGAGCCTTCCTTGTGGGGGCTGCGACCCTCTGGAACCAGCTCCCCCCAGAGGTTTGCACTGCCCCTCACCCTCCTCGCCTTCCGCAAGAGTCTTAAGACTCATTTACGTCTTCAGGGTTGGGCCGATTAGATCTTAGCCTCTGGCCAACGAATGATTGTATGGTTGCTGTTCGAATGGGTGCAATTGATCTTAATATAGCTAGGAATTTTAAAATACAGTGGTACCTCATCTTACGTACGCCTTTTCTAATGAACTTTTTAAGATACGAACACGGTGTTTAAGATTTTTTTGCCTCTTCTTCCAAACTATTTTCACCTTACGAACCCAAGCCACCGGCGCTGGGATGCCCTGCCTCCAGACTTCTGTGTTCTTGCGCTGCTGGGATATCCCTGAGGCTCCCTTCGCTGGGAAACCCCACCTCCGGACTTCCGGTGCCAGCCAAAGCGCCCATTCTTGCATTGCTGGGATTCCCTTCATTTTTGCCAGCGCTGCTTTGAATCCCAGCGCTGCTTTGAATCCCAGACTTAGGGAAATCCCAGCAGCAAAAGAACGGAGCTTTGGCTTGCAAAGGAAGTCCGGAGGTGGGGTTTCCCAGTGAGGGGAGCCTC